>NW_014571710.1:0-1700 GCF_001313835.1 Polistes canadensis
ATAAAAAGTGTTACGTTCAATAAAATCTAGCAATTAAAATTTATAATACAGCAACTGCAGTTCAATAAAAGGAAAATATCACTTTATTACAACATTTTTTTGTTACTTAACGTGAAGAATGCAATTTTTTTCAACGAAACTCGATTGTAGTCAACCTGACATCTATTCTGTCTTGTTTCTAATAGCAAATTTCTACCTTCACAAAAAAGATTTAATATATTTAAAAAAAAATTTTTGCTACTTTCTCAATTAAACCGTAGTTCAAAACTATTAGATACATAAAGAAATGCTATATAACAAAAGCTGTACAACGTTTTCTATCTAGTTTTAAAGCGTATACGAACAAATAAATAGTGTTCCGTCAAATAAAATCTAGCAAATAAAATTTATATTTGAACAACTGTGGTCCAAAAAATAGAAAAAAATCATTTAATTACAACATTTTTTGATACTTTACGTAAAGAACTCAATTCTATTTAAACGAAAATCGATTGTAATATACCTGACATCTATTCTGTTTTGTTTCTAGTAGCAATTTTTAATTTTCGCTAAAAAGGGTTTAAATATATTTAGAAAGGAATTTTTGCTACTTTCTGAATTTAACCGTAGTTCAAAACTTATAGATACATAAAGTAATGCTATATAACAAAAGCTGTAAAACGTTTTCTTTCAAGTTTTAAAGCGTATAATACCACTTAAAAAGTGTTACGTTCAATAAAATCCAGCAAATAACATTTATAATTCGAAAACTGCAGTTCAAAAAAAGGAAAAAAATCATTTTATTACAACATTTTTTGGTTACTTAACATAAAGAATTCAATTCTCTTTCAACGAAGCTTGATTGTAGTAAACCAGACATTAATTCTGTTTTTTTTCTAAAAGCACATTTTAACCGTCGCTAAAGTTGTTAAAATATAATTAGAAAGAAATTTTTGCTACTTTCTGATTTAAACCGTAGTTCAAAACTATCAGATACATAAAGAAATGCTATTAAATAAAAGCGGTAAAACATTTTCTCTAAAGTTTTCAAGCGTATACTAATAAGTAAAAAGTGGTATGACTAATAAAATCCAGCGAATACCATTTATATTTCAACAACATCAGTCCAAAAAAAGGAAAAAAATCATTTTATTACAAAATTTTTTGTTTACTATACGTGAAGAACTCAATTCTTTTTCAACGAAACTCGATTGTAGTCAACCTGACATCTATTATATCTTGTTTCTAATAGCACATTTTTTCCTTCACAAAAAAGGTTTAATATATTTAAAAAAAAAATTTTTGCTACTTTCTGAATTAAACCGTAGTTCGAAACTATTAGATAAATAAAGAAATGCTACATAACAAAAGCTATTCATCTTTTTCTTTTAGGTTTTAAAACGTATACTTATAAATAAAAAGTGTTACGTTCAATAAAATCTAGCAAATTACATTTAAATTGAAACAACTGTAGTTTAAAAAATAGAAAAAAATCATTTTATTACAATTTTTTTTGGTTACTTTACGTAAAGAACTCAATTCTATTAAAACGAAAATCGATTGTAATAAACCTGACATCCATTCTTTTTTGTTTTTTGTAGCAATTTTTAATTGTCGCTAAAAATGTATAAATATATTGAGAAAAAAAATTTTGCTACTTTCTGAATTGAACCGTAGTACAAAACTATTAGATACATAAAGTAATGCTATATAATAAAAGC
>NW_014571711.1:0-1709 GCF_001313835.1 Polistes canadensis
AAGAATTCAATTCTTTTTAACGAAACTCGTCTGGAGTAAGCCTGACATTTAATCTGTTTTGTTTCTAATAGCACATTTTAACCGTCGCTAAAAATATTTAAATATTTTTAGTAAGAAATTTTTGCTACGTTCTGAATTAAACCGTAGTTCAAAACTAGCAAATACATAAAGAAATGCTATATAAACACAGCTTTAAAACGTTTTCTTTCAAGTTTTAAAGCGCATACTAACAAATAAAGAGTGTTGCGTTCAATAAAATCCAGAAAATAACATTTATATTTCAAACACTGCAGTCCAAAAAAATTAAAAAAATCTTTTTATTACAACATTTTTTTGTTACAATAAGTGAAGAACACAATTCTTTTTCTACAAAACTCGATTGTAGTAAACCTGACATCCATTCTGTCTTGTCTCAAATAGCACATTTTTACCTTCACAAAAAAGATTTAATATATTTAAAAAGAAGTTTTTGCTACTTTCTGAGTAAAACCGCAGTTAAAAACTAGCACATACTTAAAGAAATGCTTTTTAACAAAAGCTGTAAAACGTTTTCATTTGGGTTTTTGAAGCGTATACTAACAAATAAAATGTGTTACGTTCAATTAAATCCAGCAAATAACATTTATAATTCAACAACTGCAGTTCAAAAAAAGGAAAAAAAACCATTTCATTACATCATTTTTTGGTTACTGTACACGAGAAACTCAAATCATTTTCAACGAATATCGATTGTAGTATACCTGACATCCATCCTGTTTTTTTTTTAGTAGCACATTTTAACCGTGGCTAACATTTTTTAAATATTTTTAGAAAGAAATTTTTTCTACGTTCTGAATTAAAACGTAGTTCAAAACTATCAGATACATAAAGAAAAGCTATAATAGAAAAGCTGTAAAACATTATCTTTCGAGTATTCAAGCGAATACTAATAAGTAAAAAATGTAATGTCCAATAAAATCTAGCCAATAACGTTTAAATTTCAAAAACTGCAGTCTAAAAAAAGGATAAAAATCATAGTATTACAACATTTTTTGGTTACTATATGTAAAGAACTTAAATCTTTTTTAACGAATACCGATTGTAGTAAACCTAACAACCATTCTGTTTTGTTTCTAGTAGCACATTTTAACCGTTGCTAAAAATTTTTAAATATATTTAGAAAGAAATTTTTGCTACTATTTGAATTAAACCGTTTTTCAAAACTATTACAGACATAAAGTAATATTATATAACAAATGCTGTAAAACATTTTCTTTCGAGTTTTCAAACGTATACTAATATGTAAAAAGTGTTATAGCCTATAAAACCTAGCAAATAACATTTATATTTCAACAACTGCAGTCCAAAAAAAGGATAAAAATCAAAGAAATAAATCATTCTATTACAAAATTTTTATGTTACGTAACGTAAAGAATCCTATTCTTTTTCAACAAAACTCGATTGTAGTAAACCTGACATCCATTCTGTCTTGTCTCAAATAGCACATTTTTATCTTTACAAAAAAGATTTAATATATTTGAAAAGAAGTTTTTTCTACTTTCTGAGTAAAACCGCAGTTCAAAACTAGCACATACTCAAAGAAAGGCTTTTTAACAAAAGCTGTAAAACGTTTTCTTTTGGGTTGTTGAAGTGTATACTAACAAATAAAATGTGTTACGTTTAATAAAATCCAGCAAATTACATTTATAATTCAACAACTGCAGTTCAAA
>NW_014571712.1:0-1753 GCF_001313835.1 Polistes canadensis
ACAAAATTCTTTTGTAGTCAACCAAACATCTATTCTGTTAAGTTTTTAATAGCACATTTGTACCTTTACAAAAAAAATTTAATATATTTAAAAAGGAATTTTCGCTACTTTCTGAATTAAACCGTAGCTCAAAACTATCAGATACATAAGGAAATGCTATATAACAAAAGCTGTAAAACGTTTTATTTCAAGTTTTAAAGCGTATACTAACAAATAAAAAGTGTTACGTTCCATAAAATTCTGCAAACAATATTTATATTTCAACAACTGCAGTCCCGAAAAAGAAAAAAAATTATTTCATTACAACATTTTTTCGTTATTTACCGTGATGAACTCAATTCTTATTCAACGAATCTCGATTGTAGTAAACGTGACATTTAATCAGTTTTGTTTTAAGTAGCACATTTTAACAGTCGCTACACATTTTTGAATATATTTAGAAAGAATTTTTCGCTAATTTCTGATTTAAGCCGTAGTTTAAAACTATCAGATACATAAAGAAATGCTATATTACAAAAGATGTAAAACGTTTTCTTTCAAGTTTTAAAGCTTATACTAACAAATAAAAAGTGTTTTGTTCAATAAAATCCATAAATAAAATTTATATTTTAAAATCTGCAGCTCCAAAAAAAGAGAAAAATCATTTTATTACAAAATTTTTTGGTTACTTTACGTGAAGAACTCAATTCTTTTTAAACGAAAATCGATTGTAGTAAAGCTGACATCCATTTAGTCTTCTTTCGAATAGCACATTTTTACCTTCACAAAAAAGACTTAATATATTTAAAAAGAAATTTTTGCTACTTTTTGAAATAAACCGTAGTTAAAAACTAGCACAAACATAAAGAAATGCTAAAAAAAAAACTGTAAAACGTTTTCATTCAAGTTTTAAAGCACATACTAACAAATATAAAGAGTTACGTTCAATAAAATCCCGCAAATAACATTTATATTTCAGCTACTGCAATCCAAAATAAGGAAAAAAATAATTCTATTACAACATTTTTTGGTTACTTAACGTTAAGAATGCAATTCTTTTTCAACGAAACTCGATTGTAGTAAACCTGACATTCATTCTAACTTTTCTCTAATGTTATATTTTTACCTTCACAAAAAAAATTTAATATATTTAAAAAGAAATTTTTGCTACTTTCTTAATTAAAGCGTTCTTCAAAACGTTTAGATACATAAGGAAACACCATATAACGAAAACTGTAAAACGTTTTCTTTCAAGTTTTAAAGCGTATACTTATTAATAAAAAGTTTTAAGTTCAATTAAATATGGCAAATAACATTTATATTTCAACAACTGCAGTCAAAAAAAAGGAAAAAACTCATTTTATTACAATAATTTTTGGTTACTTTACGTGAAGAACTCAATTCTTTTTCAACAAAACTTGATTGTAGTAAAGCTGACATCCATTTTGTGTTTTTTCGAATAGCACATTTTTACTTTCAGAAAAAAAATTTAATAAATATAATAAGAAATTTTCGCTACTTTCTGAATAAACCGTTGTTCAAAACTATCAGATATCTAAAGTAATGCTACATAAAAAAAGCTATAAAAAATTTATTTAAAGTTTTAAAGCGTATACTTACAAATAGAAAGTTTTAGGTCCATTTACATCAAGCAAATAACATTTTTATTTTAAACAACTTCAATCAAAAAATAGGAAAAAAATCATTTTATTTTACCATTTTTTGGCAACTTTACGTGAAAAATACAATTCTTTTTCAACGAAACTCGATTGTA
>NW_014571713.1:0-1717 GCF_001313835.1 Polistes canadensis
AAGAAAATGTTTTAAAGCTTTTGGTATATAGCACTTTTATAGAAATTTTATATTTTTTAACTACGACTTAATTTAAAAACTAGCAAAAATTTTTGTTTAAACATATTTAACATCTTAAGAGACGGTAAAAAACTGCTACTAGAATCAAAACAGAATAAATGTCATGTTTACTACAATCAAGTTTCGCTGAAAAAGAATTTAATTCTTCACGTGAAGTAACCTAAAAATGTTGTAATAGAATGTTTTTTTCTTTTTTTTGGACTGCTGTTGTAGAATTATAAACGTTATTTGCTTTATTTTGTTGGAACTTAAACATTCTATTTGTTAGTATACGCTTTAAGACTTGAATAAAAACGTTTTATAGCTTTTGTTATATAACATTTCTTCATGTATCTTATAGTTTAAAACTATTATTTACCTTATAAAGCTAAGAAAATTTTTTATAAATATATTGAAAAATTATAGTGACGGTAAAATGTGCTATTAGGAGCAAGACAGAATGGATGTCAGGTTGATTACAATCGAGTTTTCATCGAAAGTAACACGTAAAGTAAGCAAAAAAAATTGTAGTAAAATGATTTTTTCTCTTTCGTCTACTGCGGTAGTTTAAAAGTAAATGATATTTGCTAGAATTTATTGTACACAATATTTTTTGCTTATTAGTATTTACTTTAAAACTTCAAAGAAAATGCTATATAGTTTTTGGTATATAGCACTTTTATAGAAATTTTATAGTTTTTTACTACGAATTATTCCGGAAAGTAGCAAAAACTTTTTTTTACCTTTATTCAGAACTTTTTAGCGAAGGTAAATATGTGCTAATAAAAACTAAACAGAATAGGTTTTTGGTTGACTACAATCGAATTTTGTCAAAAAATAATAGAATTCTACACCTAAAGTAACCTAAAAGAGTGGTAATAAAATGATTTTTTTCCTTTTATTGGACTGCAGTTATGGAAAAATAAATGTTATTAGCTGTATTTAATTAAATGTAACACTTTTTATTTGTTAGTATACGCAATAAAACATGAAAAAAAACGTTTCACATTTTTTGTTGTATAGCATTTGTTTATGTATTTGATAGTTTTGAACTATGGTTTAATTCAGAAAGTATCGAAAATTTCTTTTTAATTATATCTAAAATTTTTTAGCGACGGTAAAAATGTGCTACTAGAAAAAAAACAATAAAAAAGTCAGGTTTACTACAATCGAGATTGGTTAAAAAAAAATTAAATTCTCTACGTTAAGTAACCTAAAAATGTTGTAATAGAATTATATTATCCCTTTTTTTGGTCTGCAGTTATGGAAATATAAATGTTATTTGCCGGATATTATTGAACGTAACACTTTTTATTTGTTAGTATTCGTTTTAAAACATGAAAGAAAACATTTTACAGCTTTTTTTATATACTATTTCTTTATTTAACTAACAGTTTTTAACTACGGTTTAATCCAGAAAGAAGCAAAAATTTCTTTGTAAATATATTAAATCTTTTTTGTAAAGGTACAAATGTGCTATTAAAAACAACACAGAATAGATTTCTGGTTTACTACAATCAAGTTTTGTTGAAAAAGAATTAAATTCTTTACGTAAAGTAACAAGAAAATGATGTAATAAGGTTATTTTTTTCCTTTTTTTGGACTGCAGTTGTTGAAATATTAATGTTATTTGCTGGATTTTATTGGACATAAAACTTTTTATTTGTTAGTATACGCT
>NW_014571714.1:0-1708 GCF_001313835.1 Polistes canadensis
AAAACTATCAGATACATAGAGAAATGCTATATTACAAAACCTGTAAAACGTTTTCTTTCAAGTTTAAAAGCGTATACTAACAAATAAAATGTGTTACATTCAATGAAATCCAGCAAATAACGTTTATATTTCAAAAACTGCAGTCCAAAAAAAGGAAAAAAATTTTTTTATTACTACATTTTATAGTAACTTTACGTGAAGAACTAAATTCTTTTTCAACGAAACTCGATTGTAGTAAAGCAGACATCCACTCCGCCTTGTTTGGAATAGCACATTTTACCGTAACTATAAAATTTCCAATATATTTAGGAAAGTTTTTGCTGCTTTCTGAATTAAAATGTAGTTCAGAACTATCACATACATATGGAAATTCTATATAACAAAAGCAGTAAAACGTTTTCTTTCAAGATTTAAAGCGTATACTAACAAAAAGAAAAATTTAGATCCGATAAAATCAAGCAAATAACATTTATATCTTAACATTTGCAGTCCAAAAAAGATAAAAAATCATTTCATTACAACTATATTAGGTTACTTCACGTGTACAAATAAAGTTTTTTTTGTCAAAATTCTATTGCAGTCAACCAAACATCTATTTTTTTATGTTTTTAATAGCACATATGTACCTTCACAAAAAAAATTTAATATATTTAAAAAGAAATTTTCGCTACTTTCTGAATTAAACCGTAGTTCCAAACTATCAGATACATAAGGAAATGCTATATAACAAAAGCTGTAAAACGTTTTCTTTCAAGTTTTAAAGCGTATACTAACAAATAAATAGTGTTTCGTTTTATAAAATCCAGCAAAAAACATTTATATTTTAACAACTGCAGTTTAAAAAAAGGAAAAAAATTATTTTATTAAAACATTTTTTGGTTACTTAACGTGAAGAATTAAAATCTTTTTTAACGAAACTGGATTGTAGTAAGCCTGACATTTATTTTGTCTTGTTTCTAATAGTTCATATTACCGTCACTATAAATTTTTCAATATATTTAATAAAAATTTTCGCTGCTTTCTGAATTAAACCGAAGTTCAAAACTAGCAGATACATAAAGAAATGCTATATAAAAAAAGCTGAAAAACATTTTCTTTCATGTTTTAAAGCACAAACTAATAAATAAAATGTGTTACGTTCAATAAAATCCAGATAATAACATTTATGTTTTAACAACTGCAGTCCAAAAAATGGAAAAAAATCATTTTATTACAACATATTTTGTTTACTTTACGTAAAGAATTCAATTCTTTTTCAATGATACTCGATTGTAGTAAACCTAACATTTAATCTGTTTTGTTCCTAGTAGCACATTTTAACCGTCGCTAAAAATGTTTAAATATTTTTAGAAAGAAATTTTCGCTACTTTTTAAATTAAACCGTAGTTCAAAACCAGCAGATATATAAGGAAATGCTATATGAAATAAGCTGTAAAACGTTTTCTTACAAGTTTTAAAGCACATACTATCAAATAAAAAATGTTACGTTCAATAAAATCCAGCAAATAACATTTATATTACAAAAACTGCAGTTTAAAAAAAGGAAAAAAATCATTATATTACAACATTTTTTGGTTACTTTACGTGAAGAATAAATTCATTTTTAACGAAACTCGATTGTAGTAAACCTGACATCTATTCTGTGTTGTTACTTATAGCACATTTTACCGTCACTATAAATTTTTCAATATATTTAGAAAGAAATTTT
>NW_014571715.1:0-1725 GCF_001313835.1 Polistes canadensis
AAGGAAAAAAATCATTTTATTACAACATTTTTTTGATTACTTTACTTGAAAGATTCAATTCTTTTAAAAAAAAAACTCGATTGTAGTAAACCTGACATCCATTCTTTCTTTTTTCTTATAGCACATTTTTACCTTAACAAAAAAGATTTAACAAATTTAAAAAGAAATTTTTGCTACTTTCTGAATTAAACTGTATTTTAAATCTATTAGATACGTAAATAAATGCTATAAATAAAAAGCGGTAAAACGTTTTCTTTTAAGTTTTAAAGCGTATACTAACAAATAAAAAGTAATACGTTCACTAAAATCCAGCAAATAACATTTATGTTTCAACAATTGCAGTCCAAAGAATTGAAAAAAATCATTTTATTACAATATTTTTTGTTAATTAACGTGAAGAATTTAAATCTTTTTCAACGAAACTTGATTGTAGTAAACCTGACATACATTCTGTCTTGGTTCTAATAGCACATACTTACCCGAAAAAAAAGATTTAATATATTTAAAAAGTAATTTTTGCTACTTTCTGAATTAAACCGTAGTTCAAAACTAGCAGATACATAAAGAAATGCTATATAAGAAAAGCTGTTAAACGTTTTCTTTCAAGTTTTAAAGCGTATACTAACAAATAAAAAGTGTTACGTTCACTAAAATCCAGCAAATAACGTTTATATTTTAACAACTGCAGTCCAAAGAATAGAAAAAAATATTTTATTACAATATTTTTTGGTTACTTAACGTGAAGAATTTAATTCTTTTTCAACGTAACTCGATTGTAGTAAACCTGACATCCATTCTGTCTTGTTTCTAATAGCACATTTTTACTTTCCCAAAAAAGATTTAACATATTTAAAAAAAAATTTCTGCTACTTTCTGAATTAAACCGTAGTTTAAAACTTTCAGATACATAAAGAAATGCAATATAACAAAAGCTAATAGAAATTTTCTTTCAAGTTTTAAAGCGTATACTAATAAGTAAAATGTGTTATGTTCAATAAATTCTAGCAAATATCATTTACTTTTTAACTGCTGAAGTCGAAGAAAGGGAAAAATTCATTTTATTACAACTTTTTCTGGTAACCTAACGTGTAAAATTAAATGTGGTTTTTGACAAAATCCGAATATAGGCAACTAAACATCTATTCGGTTTTTTTTTCTAATAACAAATATTTACATTCACTAAAAAAAATTAATTTATTAAAAAAGAAATTTTCGCATCATTATGGATTATACTGTAGTTAAAAACTATCAGATACACATAGAAATACTATATAACAAAAACTATAAAACTTTTTCATTCAAGTTTTAAAGCGTATAATAACAAATAGAAAGTTTTGTTCCAGTAAAATCAAGCAAATAACATTTATATTTCTACTACTGCAGTAAAAGAGAAAAAATCATTCTATTTCAACTTTTTTATGTTACTTTAGGTGTAAAATTAAATTTGGTTTTCGAAAAAATCCGATTTTAGTCAACCAAACATCTATTCTGTTTAGTTTCTAATAGCAAATATTTACATTTACTAAAAAAATTTAATTTTTTAAAAAGAAATTTTCGCTCTATTATGGATTAAACTGTAGTTAAAAACTATCAGATACACAAAGAAATTCTATATAACAAAAGCTGTAAAACGATTTCTTTAAATTTTTAAAGCGTATACTTACAAATTAAAAGTGTTACGTTCAATAAAATCTAGCAAATAACATTTATATTTCAACAACTGCA
>NW_014571716.1:0-1806 GCF_001313835.1 Polistes canadensis
ACACACACACACACACTATCCCTATCTCTCTCTCTCTCGCTCTCTTATTCGTCCACTTGTTTTTGATAAAGGTAATTGTAGGTTTGCCCACGCTAATTCCTCTTTCACGAATATATCCTACGAAGTAGGCAGGTAATAATACCCGCGGGCAAATAACGCGAGAGCTCGGTTTCTCGTGAAAAAGTGATGATTCCGTTGCTCTCGTCACCGGGAATTTTTGTTTAAAATAAAAAAAGAAAAAAAAGAAAAAAGGAAAAAAGAAGAAAGAAGAAAAATCGAGAAAAAGAAAAAAATAAAAGGAAAGGAAAGAAATATTATATGAATCTTTGTATGGGTGTGACTGTTTGTGTGTGCGAACGTGAAACGTAGAAACATTTTTTTCTTTTTTTTATTTTTTAAATATCAAATCTCTGTACGTATGTATCTGTCTATGGGAAACGTAGAAAACTTATTAGATTTTCGTATCATTAGACATTCGTATATTTTTCTATTTAAAATAATTCAAATTTTATCCACAACTCATTTATTAGATACTTTACTGAGAATGATTTTATAGTTAATGAAAATAAAAATTAAATGATTTAAGGAAAGATATAATAAATATTGAAATAGTTTGAAATTAAAGAAAATTTATATCGTAAGATCGGGATTTGATTTTAAATAAGTAATAGAAAATAAACAAAAAAGATAAAAAAACAAATAATAAGATACTAATTAAATACTCTTTAATCCCCATTAATCATCGATACTATATTTTTCTTTTGAAATTATACATTAGATTCATCAAATGATATCGGTCGAATAAATTATGATAATCTATTTAGATTTATTTCTATGTACACGTAAGTATCGTTTCTATCTATTCGCGTTTACGTATATATATATACGTGTGTACGTGGAAAACGTTTGCGAAAGTTTTATTAATTACCACGATAAAATTACAATTAATTTGCGATATGTTAGATCGAACATTGAATACGTTAAATCATAAATGATACTCATCAACCGTGAATCTTAAGAAAAAGAAAAAGAAGAGAAAAAAAAAAACAAAAACATATTTAATAAGATTTTTGTTTTTGAAATTATACCTTTTGCAATCCTAAACGATTTGTATCGGATTTATCATAAATATACCGGTCTTAGAGTTACTCTATCTTTCATCAAAATATTTTATATATAAACGGGTTCAAGGTAGAATTTTGATATTAAAGAATTGAAAAATATTCGAACAGGAAATATTAAAAAAAAAGAAAGACAAAAAAGAATACTTGTATTAAAACGTGTATTTAAATGTTAACCTTTGTCACGCATATGCGAATATATAGATTTGTTTTTGATAACGAGACCACAAATTGCAAAAAAAAAAAAGAAGAAATTAATATAAAAGTATATTTTTATTATTAAATGTGTAATAAAATCGTTTCGAGTTGACCCATATATATATATAAGATACAAAAAAAAATATAATAAGTTTAAAAAATTTGTTTGTTTTTTTCTTTTTGTTTTAAAGCAAGATAAGAAAGAGCAAAATCGATCTTGTTGATTAACCGGTGTGACAGATTAGCGTTCTTAAAAGACATCGAAACCTAACTATAACGTCTAACACAACGCGTTAGGGTTGGCCACGCGCCAAGATAAACTTTTCCCGCAAGCGGGAAAACGAGTCTCAAGCCCAGGATCTTATCCAACAAACGATCTACGTCTTTCTAAATGACTCTTGTCTCCTCTCTTTCTATGTCCCTCTCTTTTTCACATAGAAATGCACGCATGGTTGCACAAACACGTACACATATATATATATATATA
>NW_014571717.1:0-1696 GCF_001313835.1 Polistes canadensis
AAAGTACTAAACTAATTAAATCTCTCTAACTCTTAATAAGAGTATTAAACTTAGCAAATCTCTTTTTATTTAAATAAAAGTACTTAACTCATAAAATCTCTTGCTATTTGAAGGTAAGAATAAACTTATAAACCTATTTGTATTTTATTGAAAATACTTTATTTATTACCTCTCTTTCCTTTTGAATAAAAGTACTCAACTACTTAAATCTCTTTCTATTTAAATAAAATTTTTAAACATATTAAATCTCGTATTAATTTCATAAAAGTACTCAACTCATTTATACTCTTTCCATTTGAACGGAAGTAGGCTATTTATAAAATTTCTTTGCATTTTAATGATAGTACTTAACACATCAAATCTCTTTTTATCTGATTAAAAGTACTCAATTCATTAAATATCTTTCCTATTTAACGAAAGTACTTAACACATTAGATCTCTTTCTATTTATATGAAAGTACTAACGCATTAAATTTTATTTTATTTAAATAAAAGTACCTAAAACATCAAATCTCTTTCTATTTGAATAAAAGTACCTAAATTGTCTAATCTATTTCTATTTTAATGATAGTACTTAATTCATGAAATCTGTTTCTCTCTTAATAAATTGACTCTACTTATCAAATCTCTTTCTGTTTAATGGAAAAAACTCAACTTAATAAATCTCATTCTTTTTTAATAACAGCACTTGTCTCATTAAATCTTTTTCCATTTAAAAGCAAGTTCTTACCTAATTAAATCTTTTTTCATTTAAATAAAAGTATTCAGCTTATTCTTTCTCTTTTTATCTCAATACAAGTTCTCAGCTTTAAAAATCCCTTTTAACCTAAATATACCTGCTCGTCCTATCAAATCTCATGATTTTGTAAAAATGTTCTGAACTTATTACATTTCTTTCCATTTAAATAAAAGTGCACCACTTATCTGATCTTTTTATCTTTAAATGAATAAACTAAAACTACCAAACTCCTTCCTTTTAAATGAAAGTACTGAATTTTTTAAATTTCATTCAATTATAACAAAAGTACTCTAAAAATAATATCTAATTCTATTTGAATAAAAGTGCTTTACTTATTAAATCTTTGTTTATTAAAATAAAAAAATCTACCTTATTAAAACTTTTCATTAAATCTAATTTGTTAAAAAATTGCGCTACTCAAAGTAGGGGACAGCACCTCTCGACCAGCATGATCAAGACGCCGTCTGTCATCTACGGAAATAAGATATATCTATTGTTCCTAATGAACACAGGATCACGCCACTTATCGTGTAATCAGATCATTGGTCCTGTATGACGTCATCTTTGGCGTGTTTTTCTTCTATTGCTTGTTTGTCATCTCTTYCTGGCGTGGAACGTGCTAATTGGTGTATTGTTTTCTTGCTACGTCCTCGCTGTTCGTCAACGCGTACCGAAAAGTTGCAGGATCCTGGCAGAATCGTTTCTCAAGTAAATCAGTGCAGACGTGTATTTGAAAGTCTCAAAAATTGGACATCTCCTCATAGTCGTCATCTCGCTGTTTTCTCATCTCTCACAGTTTCATCTCATCTCACTCTTGTTCTCTCTCATCGAGGCTATCCTTGCGATGTGTCTTCTGTCTTCATATCTTAGTACTTTACTCAATAAATCTCTTTCCATTTGAATGAAAGTAATAAATTTATCAAATTTCTTTCTATTTGAATGAAAGTACTCAACCTA
>NW_014571718.1:0-1799 GCF_001313835.1 Polistes canadensis
AAAAAAAAAAAAAAAAATAAAAAGAGAGGAAAAAAAAAAAGGATAAAACGCAAAGAGAGAAGTAGAAAAAAATGAGAATATAAAACGAGGGGGAAAAAAAAAAAAAAAAAGAAGAAAAAAAAAAGGACCGATCGATGTAAAAATATCTATCGCTTTTTTAAATTTTGTTCGAAAACAAAAATCGCGAGGATTAAAATTAGAATAAAATAGAAAGGGTAATGGAAGGAGGAGGAGGAAGAAAAAAAAGAAATAATAATAATAATAATAAAAAAAAAAAAGAACCTTCCGATAATAATAATAATAATAATAATAAAATAAGCTGAACCACGCGCGTATGATGACAAATAAAGCATAGTCACATGATATTTTTATAACGGACTATAGCAATCAAAATTAAAACTCTGGCTTTCGAAAGTTTTCGCACAGTCGATGATGAGATGATGATTATGATGTCGTTGTGTGCATACACATATATATATATATATGCACGTACATACGACATTATATAGAAGTTAATCAGATATCACGCATACATATCAACGTGATTACTAGTAAATGTATATTATTATATGATTACTACTACTGCTGTTAATCAATCGATGATTCAAATTGGCATTGCATACCGAATACGAAACGAAACGTTACAAATATTGATATACATGAAAAACACAACGGCCGGCAGGCAGCATAGACAAAACAAAATTTTTTATCGGTTTCTTTTTTTTCTCTCTCTCTCTCTCTCTCTCTCTTGTCTCTCAATTTTCTTTTCATTTATTTTATTTAAATTTTATTTGATTTTTGTTTCCCAATAGAGAGAAGACAACAAAAAATCTCCACTATCGTACAACGCGATTTATAATTTTTTATTTTTTTTTTTTTTTTATTTCCTTTCTTTTTCTCTTTCTATTCGCTTTAAACGACGAATTTTTGAACGAAATTATTAAAGCTAAAAGAACCAAAAAATAGGAGCTTAAATAGCATTGTTTTGAAAAAACGAAAAAATAAGAAGAAGGAAGAAGAAGAAGAAGTAGAATGAATGAATGAATGAATGAATGAATGAAAGAAAGAAAGAAAGAAAAATTATTAATTGTATATAAGGCAAAATAAAAATTCATTTATCTAATTGCAAGCCTAAATTAAACGCTCGTTACATGTACGCGTTCTTTTTCTACCTATCTATTTATCTACCTATCTACCTATCTATCTATCTATCTATCTTTCTTTCTTTCTTTTTAATCACCAACACACAACTACATACATGTATTTAATATACTATTTTCTTTTAATAACCTAACTAAGGCGATTTCATCAAACTAAAGTCGTACGTTATTATTCTTTTCATTAGCGCCTCGTAAGCACCTTAAATAATAACACACACTCACACACATATTACACGCATACAGCAGCACATACACATCATCATCATCATCATCATACATCCATACAATATGTCCAAACAATAGCACACATTTCTATATTCATATTTATGAGAAAGATATACAGCTATAAATATCGATTATTTCGCATCAGTTTTTCATACAAGAGTTGTTTCCTGTTCAACAATTTCCTTCGACGTCAGAGATATGAATCATCATCATCATCATCATCATCATCCAGTACACAATGGGATTTGCCCAATTACAAATTGATTGCTTCTCGTGTTTTCTAATCTATTTAACAAACTAGAACAAAAAATACAATGCAAATAAACGAAAAAGAAATAATAATATTAATAATAATAATAATAATAATAATAATAATAATAATAATAAGAAATTTTATATTACTGGAAGTAAATG
>NW_014571719.1:0-1703 GCF_001313835.1 Polistes canadensis
TATTACAACATTTTCTGTTTACCTAACGTGGAGAATTCAATTTTTTTTCAACGAAACTCGATTGTAGTAAACCTGTCTTTCAATCTGTTTTGTCTTTAGTAGCACATTTTAACAGTCGCTGAAAATGTTTAAATATATTAAGAAAGAAATTTTTTCTACTTTCTGAATTAAACCGTAGTTTAAAACTATTAAATACATGAAAAAATGCTATACACCAAAAGCTGTACAACGTTTTCTTTCTTGTTTTAAAGCGTATACTAACAAATAAAAAGTGCTACATTCAAGGAAATCCAGCAAATAACATTTATATTTCAACAACTGCAGGTCAAACAGTTGAAAAAAATCATTATATTACAACATTTTTTGGTTACTTAACGTGTAGATTTCTATTCTTTACCAAAGAAACTCGATTGTAGTAAACCTGACAATTAATCCTTTTTATTTCTAGTAGCACATTTTAACCGTCGCTGAAAATATTTAAATATGATTAGAAAGAAATTTTTGCTACTTTCTGAATTAAACCGTAGTTCTTAACTATTAGATACATAAAGAAATGCTATATAACAAAAGCTGTAAAATATTTTCTTTCAAGTTTTGAAGCGTATACTAACAAATAAAAAGTGTTACGTTCAATAAAATCCAGCAAATAACATTTATATTTAAACAACTGCAGGTCACACAGAGGAAAAAAATCATTTTATTACAACATTTTCTGGTTACTTAACGTGAAGAATTTAATTCTTTTTAAACAAAATTTGATTGTAGTGAACCTGACATTTAATCTGTTTTGTTTCTATTAGCACATTTTAACAGTCGTTGAAAATGTTTAGGTATGTTTAGAAAGAAATTTTTGCTACTTTTTGAATTAAAACGTAGTTTAAAACTATTAGATACATAAAGAAATGCTATATAACAAAAGCTTTAAAACATTTTCTTTATTGTTTTAAAGCGTATACTAACAAATAAAACGTGTTACGTTCAATAAAATCCAGCAAATATCATTTATATTTCAACAACTGCAGGTTAAACAGAAGAAAAAAATCATTATATTAGAACATTTTTTGGTTACTTAACGTTGACAATTCAATTTTTTTGAACGAATTTCGTTTGTAGTAAACCTAACATTTAATCTGTTTTGTTTCTAGTAGCACATTTTAACCGTCGCTAAAAATGTTTAAATATATGTTGAAAGAATTTATTTCCAGTTTCTGAATACAACCGTAGTTAAAACTATTAGATACTTAAAGAAATGCTATATAACAAAAGCTGTAAAACGTATACTTTCTTGTTTTATAGCGTATATTAACAAATAAAAAGTGTTACGTTCAATAAAATCCAGCAAAAACCATTTTTATTTCTACAACTGCAGGTAAAATAGTGAAACAAAATTATTTTATTAAAACATTTTTTTGTTACTTAACGTGGAGAATTCAATTCTTTTTAAACAAAACTCTATTGTAGTAAACCTGACATTTAATCTGTTTTGTTTCTAGTAGCAAATTTTAACCGTCGCTGAAAATGTTTAGATATGTTTAGAAAGAAATTTTTGCTACTTTCTGAATTAAACCTTAGTTCAAAACTATAAGATACATGAAAAAATGCTATATACCAAAAGCTGTAAAATTTTTTCTTTCAAGTTTAAAAGCGTTTACTAACAAATGAAAAGTGTTACGTTCAATGAAATCCAGCAAATAATATTTATA
>NW_014571720.1:0-1768 GCF_001313835.1 Polistes canadensis
TACAATACCATTGCCCGGGAATATATATTCGGAGCACAATCCTCTCCAAAATTCCCCTGCTGATTATGTCATAGTCCTCTATAAATTTTCTTTTATTAAAATTTGTGTCTGTGCCTTTCCGAACGTTGAGCGTGTATTTAAAAGAAATATCTCGTTTATTATATAAAATTTAAGRTTATAACGTTCTGATTATTGCATTTTTACATTCTTATGTTATTGTTTAAACTAATATACATATGTTTTAACGTTGCTTTGCAGTTAATACTTGGGTGGGGATGCTTTTCATCGAAAAGAGTATCATATCGAAATTACTTAATATTCAAAGTATGTTGATAAATATGTAACGATTAAGCCAGTACATATGTGTGTAAACAGTTGAAATGAAAAGAGAGTTCAATAGAGTATTAAAGTAATTGTTAATCCATCGATAGAAGTTTCTATTATTATCTAAGATCTCTGAATATATGTTCGGAGCCCGGTCCTCTTTAAATTTCTTCAGCAGATTATGCTATTGTTCTCTATAGAGTTTCTTTTGTTGAATTTTCTTAACCCTTTCTCTACGGAGCAGATCTCCGCCGCGGTACTCCCGCAGTACGACGCAGTACACCAAAACAGTGCACGGTGCACGCATCCGATCGCAGCGGTCGCATCAACGCCTTATAGTAACCTGCGTTCTTGGCTGGTGCTTTCGACGAAAAAACTTGTTTTAAAACAGAGTATTTATAGAGTATTTATCATTTATTAACATGCACACTTTACATTACTGAGATCAAATGATATTACACAATATAATAATATTATACAACATGATATAAGCGTATGATTAGAATTGACTTTAATAATGATACTGCGTGTGATATTTTTCAAAACACGGTGTTGCGCATAGGCCAACATCACAAATCTTACATTGATATCGCGATTCACTCTAATCATTTTTAGTACAGACTACACACTTTCGCAACGGGTTCTTACGTTTTGTTGATTTATTTGTGTACAGCGACATGAAGTGCCTTCCAGTCAAGCTAGGGGGATTCGTTTGTCCTGATTTCTTGTCGAGATTGCTCTTATAGTTTGATAAATAATGATGTAAAAGTTGCCGAATTAACTTCAGGTGAAATTTTGCCATAGAGATTTGTTCGCTAGTTTTTAATTTGTACAGGCAAAAAGCGTTCCAAACGCACATATCGATTAAATGGAAGAAATATTTTGTATACCACTTCAAAGATTTGCGTTGGGAATGTATGGTGCTAATAACCATATCTGCTTTATCCACACTTCCCATCAAACGATTGTAGTCGACAACACACTTTGGTTTCTTTATCATTTCTTGCGTTCGGTAATGAAGTTTTGTATTAACAAATTCATGATTGTGACAAGAAGATAGCGTATACACTTCCCTCTTGTCACACTATTTCATTGCTAGTAAATGCTTAGATGAGCGGAAACTCGCTTCACCAGTATTTAACTTATCCCGGAAAATCGGCATGCCTTTTCGTCTTTTTCGGACAGTTCTACATGCGTTAGTTGGAATGTTTTGTGGACAGGACCAAAACATCTCTCTTGTCCTTCCATTTCAACACTGTAATACCCTGATTATTTTCTTTAGCTATAAGTTCTCCACGGTTCAAATTAGTTCTTATCACATCACTTGGGTTTTCTCTACGATTTGTTCGAAGTGTTCTAATCAACTGTGTGTTTTTTTCTATTAAGCGATTTGCTAAATCGATACTGGTGTATCAGTTGTCAGTACACAATGTGTGGCCTCTAT
>NW_014571721.1:0-1680 GCF_001313835.1 Polistes canadensis
CATTTTTTGGTTACTTTACTTGAAGAACTCAATTATTTTTTATCGAAAATCGATTGTAATAAACCTGACRTCCATTCTGTGTTGTTTCTAATAGCACATTTTTACTTTCACAAAAAAGATTTGTTATATTTAAAAAGAAATTTTTGCTACTTTCTGAATTAAAACGAAGTTTAAATTTAGCAAATACATAAAGAAATGCTATACTAAAAAAAGGTGTAAAACGTTTACTTTTAAGTTTTAAAGCGCATACTTACAAATAAAAAGTGTTACGTTCAATGAAATCAAGCAAATATCATTTATATTTCAACAACCACAGCTCAAGAAAAGAAAAAAAATCATTTTATTATAACATTTTTGGTTACTTAATGTGTAGAACTCAATTCTTTTTCATCGAAAATTTATTGTAATAAACCTGACATACATTCTGTTTTGTTTCTAATAGCACATTTTTAACTTTACAAAAAAGATTTGATATATTTAAAAAGTATTTTTGCTATTTTTTGAATTAAACCGAAGTTCAAATTTAGCAGATACATAAAAAAATGCTATAAAAAAAAATCTGTAAAACGTTTTCTTTCAATTTTTAAAGCGCATACTAACAAGTAAAAAGTTTTACGTTTAGTAAAATCCAGCAAATACCATTTATATTTCAACAACTGCAGTCCAAAAATATGAAAAAAATCATTTTTTTACAACATTTTTTTGTTACTTTACGTGAAGAATTTGATACTTTTTCAACGAAACTCGATTGTAGTAAAGCTGACATTCATTCTGTCTTGTTTCTAATAGCACATTTTTACATTCACAAAAAAGATTTAATATTTTTCAATAAGAAATTTTTGCTATTTTCTGAATTAAACCGTAGTTCAAAACTATCAGATACATAAATAAATGCTGTATAAAAAAAGCTGTAAAACGTTTTCTTTCAAGTTTTAAAGCGTATACTATTAAATAAAAAGTGTTCCGTTCGATAAGATCCAGCAAATAACATTTATATTTCAACAATTGCAGTCCAAAAAAAAGAAAAAAATCATTTTATAACAAAATTTTTTGGTCACTTTACGTTAAGAATTTATTTCTATTTTAACGAAACTCGATCGTAGTAAATCTGACATGCATTCTGTCTTGTTTCTAATAGCAAATTTTTACCTTGACAAAAAATATTTAATATATTTTTTTAAGGAATTTTTGCTACTTTCTGAATAAAACCGTAGTTCAAAACTATTAAATACATAAAAAAATGCTGTATATAAAAAGCTGTATAAAGTTTTCTTTAAAGTTTTAAAGCGTATACTAACAAATAAAAAGTTTTCCGTTCGATAAAATCCAGCAAATAACATTTATATTTCAACAACTGTTGTCCCAAAATAGGAAAAAAATCTTTCTAATACAACATTTTTTGGTTACTTTACGTTAAGAACTCAATTCTTTTTCAACGCAACTCGATTGTAGAAAAAAAGACATTTATTTTGTTTTGTTTCTAGTAGCACATTCTTACCGTCGCTAAAAATGTTTAAATATATTTAGAAAGAAATTTTCGCTTCTTTTTTAATTAAATCTTAGTTAAAAATTATTAGATATCCTAAGAAATGCTATAGAACAAAAGCTGTAAGAAATTTTCTTTCAAGTTTTAAAGCGTATACTATTAAGTAAAAAGTGTTATGTCCAACAAATTTTAGC
>NW_014571722.1:0-1735 GCF_001313835.1 Polistes canadensis
ACTTTTTGGATTAAATCGTAGTTAAAAACTATAAAATTTCTAAAAAAGTTCTATATAAAAAAAATTTAAAAACGTTTTCTTTAAAGCTATACAGCGTATACTTACAAATAAAAAGTGTTACATCCGAAAAAATATGGCCAACATGATTAATATTTAGAATTATGCAGTCAAAAAAAGAAAAAAAATCATTTTATTAGAAATTTTTTTGATTATTTTACGTGTAGAGTTCAATTATTTTTCAACAAAATTCGATTGTCGTCAACCAATCACCTATTCTATTTAGTTTCTAATATCACATTTTTATCTAACGCTAAAAAATTTTAAATGTGCTTTTAAGAATTATGCGCTACTTTGTGGATGAAATCGTAGTAAAAATTATAAAAAATCTTAAAAAGTGCTGTATAACAAAAAGTATAAAACGTTTTCTTTCAAGTTTTAATGCGTGTACTAACAAATAAAAACTGTTAAATACGACAAAATTTGGCCAACTTTATTATTATTTAGACTAATGCAATCAAAAAAAAGGAAATATAACATTTTACTACATTTTTTTCTGGTTACTTCACGTGTAGAATTTAATTATTTTTCCACAAAATTCGATAGCAGTCAACCAAACATCTATACTGTTTATTTTCTAATATCACATGTTTACTATAGCTACAAAATTTTTTATACATAATTAAAAAAGAAATTTTCGCTACTTTGTGGATTAAATCGTAGTTAAAAGCTATAAAATTTCTAAAAAATTGCTGTATATCAGAAGCTATAAAACGTTTTCTTTTAAGTTTAAAGCGTATAAAAACAAATAAAAAGTGTTATGTCCAATATAATCTAGCAAATATCATTTAATTTCAACAGATGCAGTCGAAGGAAAGGGAAAATATCATTTTATTACAACTTTTTTTGATTACTTTACGTGAAAAAATCAATACATTTTCAACGAAACTCGATTCTAGTAAACCTGACATCCATTCTGTACTGTTTCTAGTAGCAAATTTTTACCGTCGCTATAAATATTTTTATATATTTAGAAAGAAATTTTTACTACTTTCTGGATTAAATAATTGTTGAAAACTATAAAATTTCTAAAAAAGGTCTATATAACAAAAGCTATAAAACGTTTTTTTTTAAGTTTATAGCGTATAATAACAAATAAGAAGTGTTAGGTCAAATAAAATCCAGCAAATAACATTTATAATTCATCAACTGCAGTACAAAAAAAGGTAAAAAATCATTTTACTGCAAATTTTTTTGGTTAGTTTACGTAAAGATTTCAATTCTTTTTCAACAAAACTCGATTGTAGTGAACCTGATATCCATTCCGTTTTGTTTCTAGTAGCACATTTTTACCGTCGCTAAAAATGTTTTTATATATTTAGAAAGAAGTTTTCGCTACTTTCTGTATTAAATAATTATTGAAAACTATCAGATATTTAAAGAAGTGCTGCATAACAAATGCTATAAAACGTTTTATTTTAATTTTAAAGCATCTATTAACAAATAAAAAGTGTTTTGTCGATAAAATCTATCAAATATCATTACTTTTAACAACTGCAGTCAACGAAAAGAGAAAAAATGATTTTATTACAACTTTTTTTGGTTACGTTACGTGAAGAATTCAATTATTTTTCAACAAAATTCGATAGTAGTCATCCAAACATCTATTCTGTTAAGATTCTTATATCACATTTTTACCATTGCTACAAAATTTTAAATATATTTAATAAGAAATTTT
>NW_014571723.1:0-1679 GCF_001313835.1 Polistes canadensis
GTTTACTACAATCGAGTTTCGTTGAAAAAGAATTAAATTCTTCACGTAAAGTAATTTAAAAATTTTGTAATAAAATGATTTTTACTCCCTTTTTTTGTACTGCAGTTGTTGAAATATAAATGAAATTTTCTTGATTTTATTGGACCTGAAACTTTCTATTTGTTAGTATACGCTTTAAAACTTGAAAAAAAAAGTTTTACAGCTTTTGTTATATAGCATTTCTTTATGTATCTGATAGTTTTGGACTACGGATTTATTCAGAAAAAAGCGAAAATTTCTTTTTAAATATATTAAATTTTTTTTGTGAAGGTAAAAATGTGTTACTAGAAATAAAACAAAATAAATGTCAGGTTTACTACAATCGAGTTTGTTGAAAAGGATTTGAATTCTGAACGTAAAGAAGCAAAAAAATTTTGTAATAAAATAATTTTTTTCCTTTTTTTGGACTTTTGTTGTTGAAATATAAATAGAATTTGCTGAATTTTATTTAACGCAACACTTTTTATATGGTATTATACGCTCTAAATCTTGAAAGAAAACGTTTTACAGATTTTGTTATAAAGCATTTCTATATGTTTATGGTAGTTTGGAACTACGGTTTAATTCAGAAAGTAGCAAAAATTTCTTTCTAAATATATATCAACACTTAAGTAAAGGTAAAAATGTGCTAATAGAAACAAAACAAAATAAATGTCAGGTTGACTACAATCGTGTTTTGATGAAAAAGAATTGAATTCTTTACGGAAAGTAAATAAAAAATGTTGTAATGGAATGATATTTTTTTTTTTTTGTACTGCATTGGTTGAAATATAAATGGTATTATCTTGATTTTATTGGACCTAAAACTTTCTATTTGTTAGTATACGCTTTAAAACTTGAAAAAAAACGTTTTACAGCTTTTGTTATATTGCATTTCTTTATGTATCTGATAGTTTGGAACTACGGTTTAAATCAGAAAGTAGCAAAAATTTCTTTTTAAATATATTGAAAAATTATAGAGACGGTAAAGTATTCTATAAGTAACAACACAGAATAGATGTCATGTTGACTACAATCGACTTTCGTTGAAAAAGAATCGAATTCTTCACGTAAAGTAACCAAGAAATGTTGTAATATAATGGTTTTTTTCCTTTTTTGGGACTGCAGTTGTTTATATATAAATGTTATTTGCTACATTTAATTGAACGTAGCACTTTTTATTGGTTAGTATACACCTAAAAACTTGAAAGAAAATGTATAATAGCTTTTGTTATATAGCATTTCTTTAGTTATCTGATAGTTTGTACCTACGATTTAATTTAGAAACTAGCGAAAATTTCTTTCTAAATATATTTCAACACTTTAGTGACGATAAAAATTTGCTACTAGAAACAAAACATAATAGATGTCTGGTTTACTACAATCGAGTTTTGTTAAAAAAGATTTAATTCTTCACGTTAAGTAACCAAAAAATGTTGTAATAAAATGATTTCTTTCCTTCTTACGACTGCAGTTTTTGAAATATAAATGTTATTTGCTGGATTTTATTGAACGTAAAACTTTTTATTTGTTAGTATACGCTTTAAAACTTGAAAGAAAACTTTTTACAGCTTATGTTATATAGCACTTTTTTATGTATCTGTTAGTATCGGACTACAGTATAAATCAAAAAGTAGCGGAAATTTCTTTCTAAATATATT
>NW_014571724.1:0-1734 GCF_001313835.1 Polistes canadensis
TTGTATTGCGCAATACTACATCATCTAAGTTCGGCCAGCGACAAAGGACAAAGGCGGTCCTGTACTTGGCCAGAATTATCCTGATTTGTACGGATTCTTCGTCAACGTTTCAACCAGGGTTTTTATGCCGAAAGGCTTTTCCCTGACGAGCCAAATAAAGCGTACTTTTTAGTACTGACTAGACTCAAATAAAGTTGTTATTGTGTTTTTTATTTTCCTATCCTCCTTCCCATTAATAAAGAATCTYGATATCACTCGTAAGGGCATTTTTCGATTCACTACAATTCACTGGAGTACCGATTAAGGCATCGGTCGCAAAAACACATTCAAATAAAAAGAGATCTAATGAGTTAGGTACTTTTATTTAAATAAAAAATGATCTAATAAGTAAGTACTTTAATTTAAATAGAAAATGATTTGATGTTTAAAGTACTTTCTATCAAATGAAAAAATATTTGATAAGTTAAGATCTTTTAGTAAAATACAGAATGATTTGATAAGTTTAATACTTTCATTTAAATGAAAAGAGATTTGATGAGTTAAGTACCGTCATTAAAATTAAAAGAAATTTTATAAGTCAATTACATTCATTCAATTCGAAAGAGATCTGTTTAGTAAAGTACTTTCATTCAAATGAAAAGAGATTTGATGAGTTGAGTACTGTCGTTTATTGGAAAGAGTATAAATAAGTAGAGTACTTTCATTTAAATGGAAAGATACTAAATAAGTGAAGTACTTTCTTTTAAATAAAACAAAATTTATCCAGTTAAGTACTTTAATAAAAAAAATTAAAAGAAATAAAATAAGGTTAGTACTGTCATTTTAGTTGAAAAAAAATTTTTGAAGTTAGGTACTTCTAATAAAATAGATGGAGATTTGATATATTTAGTACTTTTGTTTAAATGAAAAGAGTATGAATGAGTTAGGTACTTTTATTTAAATGGAAAGAGATTTAATGAGTTTAGTACTTTTATTTAAAAAGAAAGAAATTTATTGTGTTGAGTACTTTTATTTAATGAAAAGAGATTTGATAAGTTTAGTACTTTAATTCAAATAGAAAGAGATTTGATGAGATGAAACTTTTTAATAAAACACTAACAGATTTAATAAGTTTAGTACTTTTGTTGAAATGAAAAGAGTTTAAATGTGATGATTACATTCATTTAAAAAGTACGGGATTTGTTTGAGTTGAGTACTTTTATATAAATAAAAAGAGATTTGATAAGTTAAGTACCTTTATTTAAATAACAAATACTAGATGAGTTAAGTATTTTTATTTAAGTAGAAGGAGATATGATAAGTTTAGTACTTTGAAAGAGATTTTATGAGTAAAGTATTTTTTTTAAATATAAAAATTTTTGATAGGTTAAAAGCTTTTATTCAAATACAAAGGGACTTGTTAAATTAAATACTTTCATTAAAATAAAGAGAGATTTTTTGAGTTAGGAACTGTCAAAAAAATTGAAAAAGATTTAATAAGTAAAGTCCTTCTATTAAAATAGAAACAGATTTGTTAGGAGAAGTATTTTACTCAAATGAAAAGAGATTTGATAAGTTGAGTACTATTATTTAAATAAAACGAGATTTTAATATGTAAGTACTTTCGCTTAAATGGAGTAAGTATAAATAAGTTGAGTACCATCTATCAAATTAAAAGAGATTTTATGCGTTAGGTACTTTTATTTTATCAGGAAGACACAGAATGAGTTTATTACTTTTATTCAAGTAAAAAGA
>NW_014571725.1:0-1693 GCF_001313835.1 Polistes canadensis
TCTGTTTTGTTTCTAGTAGTACATTTTAACCGTCGCAAAAAATGTTTAAATATATTTAGAAAGAAATTTTTGCTACTTTCTGAATTAGACCGTAGTATAAAACTATTACATACACAAAGAACTTCTATATAACGAAAGCTGTAAAACGTTTTCTTTCAAGTTTTAAAGCGCATACTAACAAATAGAAAGTTTTTGATCAAATAAAATCAAGCAAATACCATTTATATTTCAACTGCAGTCCAAAAAAACAAACAAATTATTTTATTAAAACATTTTTTTGTTACTTTACGTAAAGAACTCAATTCTTTTTCAACGAAACTAGATTGTAGTTAATCTGACATTTATTTTGTTTTGTTTCTAGTAGCACATTTTTACCATCGCTAAAATTATTGAAATATATTTAAAAAGAAATTTTTGCTACTTTCTGAATAAAACCGTAGTTTAAAGCTGGCAGATACATAAAGAAATGCTAAATAACAAAAGCTGTAAAACGTTTTCTTTCAAGTTTTAAAGCGTATACTAACTTATAAAAAGTGTTACTTTCAATAAAATCCTGCAAATAACATTTATAATTCAACAACTACAGTCTAAAAAAAGGGAAAAAATCATTCTATTACAACATATTTTGGTTACCCAACGTGAAGAAATCAATCTTTTTTAACGAAACTCGATTAAAGGCAACCTGACATCCATTCTTTCTTGTTCCTAATAGCAAATTTTTACCTTCACAAAAAAGATTTATAATATTTAAAAAGAAATTTTTGGTACCTTCTGAATTAAACCGTAGTTCAAAACTATTAGATACATAAAGAAATGCTATAAAACAAAAGCTGTAAAACATATACTTACAAGTTTTAAAGCGTATACTAACAAATAAAAAGTGTAGCGTTTAATAGAATCTGGCAAATAACATTTTTAATTAAACAACTGCAGTTCAAAAAATAGAAAAAAATCATTATATAACAACATTTTTTGGTTACCTTACGTGAAGAATTCTATTCTTTTTCAATGAAACCCGATTGTAGTAAACCTGACATTTAATCTGTTTTGTTTCTAGTATACAAATTTTTACCGTTGCTCAAATTGTTGAAATATATTTTAAAAGAAATTTTCGCCAGTTTCTATATAAAATCGTTGTTGAAAACAATCAGATATCTAAAGAAATGTTATATAACAAAAGCTATAAAACATTTTCTTTAAAGATTTAAAGCGTATACTATTAAGTAAAAAGTGTTGTTTCTAATAAATTTTAGCTGATATCATTTACTTTTCCACAACTGCAGTCAAAGAAAGAGAAAAAATCATTTTATTACAACATTTTTTGGTTACTATACGTAAAGAATTCAATTTTTTTTCAACGAAACTTGATTGTAGTCAACATGACATCCATTCTGTCTTTTTTCTGATAGCAGATTTTTACCTTCACAAAAAAGATTTAATATATTTAAAAAGGAATTTTTGCTTCTTTCTGGATTAAACCGTAGTTTAAGACTATTAAATACATAAAGAAATGCTATATAAAAAAAGCTGTAAAACGTTTTTTTTCAAGTTTTAAAGCGTATACTGACAAAAAAAAAGTGTTACGTTCAATAAAATCTAGCAAATAAAATTTACATTTCAACAACTGCAGTCCAAGAAAAGGAAAAAAATCATTTTAATACAACATGTTTTGGTTACTTTACGTGAAGAATTC
>NW_014571726.1:0-1686 GCF_001313835.1 Polistes canadensis
TTGAAAGAAAATGTTTTACAGCTTTTGTTTTATAGCATTTCTTAATGTATCTAAAAAGTTTTGAACTGCGGTTTAATTCAGAAAGTAGCTAAAATTTTCTTCTAAATATATTTAAACTTTTTTAGCGACAGTTAAAATGTACTACTAGAAACAAAACAAAATGGATGTCAGGTTAATTACAATCGATTTTCGTTGAAAAAGAATTGAGTTTTTTACGTAAAGTAACCAAAAAATGGTGTAATAAAATGATTTTTTACCTTTTTTTGGACTGCAGTTGTTAAAATATAAACATAATTTCCTGGATTTTATTGAACGTAACACTTTTTATTTGTTAGTATACTCTTTAATACTTGAAAGAAATGTTATGCAGCTTTTGTAAGAAAGCATTTTTTTATGTATCTAATAGATTTGAACTACGGTTTAATTCAGAAAGTAGCAAAAATTTTTTTCTAAATATATTTCAACATTTTAACAATGGTAAAAATGTGCTCTTAAAAACAAAACAGATTAAATGTTAGGTTTACTACAATCGAGTTTCGAAGAAAAAGAATTAAACTCTTCATTTTAAGTGAACAAATAATTTTGTAATAAAATGAATCTTTTTCCTTTTTTTGAGCTGCATTTTTGAAATATAAATGTTATTTGCTTGATTTTATTGAACATAACACTTTTTATTTGTTAGTATACGCTTTAAAAAAAGATAAAAAACGTTTTACAGTTTTTGTTAAATAGCATTTCTTAATGTATCTAATAGTTTTGTACTACGGTTTAATTCAGAAAGTAGCAAAAATTTTTTTCTAGATATATATAAACATTTTTAGCGACGGTTAAAATGTGCTACTAGAAACAAAACAGATTAAATGTCAGGTTTACTAAAATCGAGATTCCTTGCAAAAGAATTGGATCCTTTACGTAAAGTAACTTAAAAATGTTGTAATATAATGATTTTTTCCCTTTTTTTGGACTATATTTGTTAAAATATGAACATTATTTCCTGGATTGTATTGAACGTAACACTTTTTAATTGTTAGTATACTCTTTAATACTTGAAAGAAAACGTTTTACAGCTTTCGTTTTATAGCGTTTTTTTATGTATCTAATAGTTTTGAACTACGGTCTAATTCAGAAAGTAGCAAAAATTTCTTTCTAAATATTTTTAAACATTTTTAGCGACGGTTAAAATGTGCTTCTAGAAACAAAACAGATTAAATGTCAGGTTTACTACAATCGAGTTTCGTTGCAAAAGAATTGGATCCTTCACGTAAAGTAACTTAAAAATGTTGTAATAAAATGATTTTTTCCCTTTTTTTGGACTGCAGTTGTTGAAATATAACGGTTATTTGCTGGATTTAATTGGACATAACACTTTTTATTTGTTAGTATACACTTAAAAACAAGAAAGAAAATGTTTTATAGCTTTTGTTATATAGCATTTCTTTATATCTGATAGTTTTAAACTACGGTTTATTTAAGAAAGAAGCGAAAATTTTTCCTAAATATGATAAATATTTTTGTTAAGGTAAAAATCTGCTATTAGAAACAAGTGAGAATGGATGTCATGTTTATTACAATCGATTTTCGTTGAAAAAGAATTGAGTTCTTCCCGTAAAGTAACCAAAAAATGTTGTAATAAAATGATTTTTTTCTTTTCTTTGGACTGCAGTTGTTAAAATATAAACATTATTT
>NW_014571727.1:0-1792 GCF_001313835.1 Polistes canadensis
CGTAAATACGGTGTTCAAAACGTATAACTATGAAACAAATGTTGAATTAAAAAATGTATTTTTTGTAGAAGGGATAAAAAGAAATTTATTAAGCATATCGAAARTAACCGAAAAGAATAAAGTAGTAGCATCTGGTAAATATGCAAAGATTTATAATAATTATCATAAATTAACAGCAGTAGCAGAAAAGAATGATGGTTTGTATCATATGACTATCTTTATACGTAAGAATAATAAGGATAATGTTTACCCAAATTCTGTTAACATAACAAGTAAAGAAAAATGGCATAGAGCACTTGGACATATAAATTTTAGTTATTTGAGTAAACTGGTAAGTGATAAAATGCTCGATGGGTTACCAGATAAATTAGAAAAAGTTTTTATGCAATGTATAAATTGTAAGCAAAGCAAAATAGCTAATGTACTATTGGAAAATAGGCGGACTAGGTCAAAAGAAATATTAGAGGTAATACACCCAGACTTAAATGGGCCTCATAGGACTCCTTGTTACAAAGGAGAAAGATATTTTGTAAGTTTCATTGATGATTATAGTAGATGTACTAARATATATTGTATTAAAAGTAAAGATGAGACAGCTGATTGTCTAATTGAATTTGTAAACTTAGTAAAAAACCAATTCGGTAAAGGTATAAAAAAATTAAGGTGTGATAATGGTAAAGAGTACTTAAATAAGAGAATTTATGATTTCGTAAACGGTAAGGGTATTAAGATATTAAATTGTCCCCCATATGTTCATGAACTCAATGGAGTAGCAGAAAGGTACAATTGGTCAGCAATGGAAATGAGCAGATGCTTAGCAAGAGAAGCAAAAGTTAATATTAAGTATTGGCCTGAAATAATGAAAACGGTAGCGTATTTGAAGAATCGTATGATAGCCAATACACTAGAGAATAAAACTCCTTATGAGATTTTCTTTGGTAAAAAACCAAATATTAAACATTTAAAAATATACGGAAGTAAGGTTTTTGTAAGAGTCCCAGAAGTTTTAAGAAAAGGAAAATGGGATGATAAATCAAAATTAGGGATTTTGGTTGGGTACAATCATGATAATTACAGAGTTCTAGTCGATAATAAAGTTTTAGATGCAAGACATGTTGAAGTAATTGAAAATGAGAATGATTTGATTTATGGTGAAAATGGAACCAAAGACAGAAACAAAAAGAATGAAAATGAAAAATTTATTTTGTATATTTAGAAAATGATACTCCTATTTCTGTGCAAACCAAGGAGGAACTTAGAAATAGTGATGGAGATAAGAATCATGAAGTAAAAAACACTAATGAGAAAATTGGAAGTAATGAGTGGAAAAATGAAAGCAATAGAGACCCAGAGAGTGTATCACAGAGAACAAGAAATAAGGAAAAATATTTTTAGATCCTACAACGTATTGCATCTCTGTAAACTATATGGATTATAATGTACCTCAATCATTTAAGGAAGCGTTAAATTGCGAGGAGCATTAGAAATGGGAAGTAGCGATGAAAGACGAAACTAAGAATATAAATGAAAACAAAACCTGGGTATTAGTAAATAGGAAAAATAGTAAGAATATTTTATTATTATTGATACCAAATGGGTATATACTAAAAAAGTKAATGGTAGATTTAGGGCAAGATTAGTTGCCAGAGGGTTTAAACAGAAAAATGCAATTGATGATATTTATGCTCCTGTAGCGAGCAATCAGGCTATAAAGTTTTTGGTATATTTCTGTGGCATTAATGGATTGACAATTGAAGTAGTAGACGTAGATTCAGCCTTCTTGTATGGAGAT
>NW_014571728.1:0-1692 GCF_001313835.1 Polistes canadensis
CGACGGTTCAAATGTGCTATTAGAAACAAAACAGATTAAATGTCAGGTTTACTACAATCGAGTATTGTTAAAAAAGAATTAATCTCTTTACGTAAAGTAACTTAAGAATGTTGTAATAGAATGATTTTTTTCCTTTTTTTGGACAGCAGTTGTAGAAATTTAAATAGTATTTGCTGGATATAATTGGACATAGCACATTTTACTTATTAGTATACGCTTTAAAACTTGAAAGAAAATGTTTTATAGCTTTTGTTATATAGCATTACTTTATGTATATTATAGTATAGAACTACGGTTTTTTTCAGAAAGTAGCAAAAATTTTTATTTAAATATAATAAATCTTTTTTGTGAAAGTAAAAATTTGTTATTGGTAACAAGACAGAATAGATGTCAGGTTGACTACAATCGAGTTTCGTTGAAAAAGAATTGAATTCTTCACGTTAAGTAATCAAAAAATGTTGTAATAAAATGATTTTTGTCTTTTTTTTCGAATGCAGTTTTTGAAATATAAATGCTATTTGCGGGATTTTATTAAGAGTTACACTTTTCATTTGTTAGTATACGCTTTAAAACTTGAAAGAAAACGTTTTAAAGCTTTTGTTCTATAGCTTTTCTTTATGTATCTGATAGTTTTAAACTACGGTTTACTTTAGAAAGTAGCAAAAATTTCTTTTAAAACATATTAAATCATTTTTGTGAAGGTATAAATGTGCTATTAGAAACAAGACAGAATAGGTGTCAGGTTTACTACAATCGAATTTCGTTGAAAAAGTATTAAGTTTTTTACATAAACTAACCAAAAAATGTTGTAATGAAATGATTTTTTTCCTTTTTCTAGACAGCAGTTGTTAAAATATAACTGGTTTTTGCTGGATTCTATTAAACGTAACACTTTTAATTTGTTAGCAAGCGCTTTAATAATTGAATAAAAACGTGTAACAGCTTTTTCTATGTAGCATTTCTTTATGTATCTGTTAGTTTTGAACTACGGTTTAGTTTAAAAACAGCAAAAATTTTTCTAAAATATATAGAAAATTTTATAGTGACGGTAAAATGTGCTATTTGTAGCAAAACAGTATAGATGTCAGGTTGACTACAATCGAGTACTGTTGACAGAGAGGTAATTTCTTCACGTAAAGTAACTTAAGAATGTTTTATTAGTATGATTTTTTTCCTTTTTTTGGACTGCAGTTTTTGAAAAATAAATGTTTTTTGCTGGATATTATTAGACATAACACTTTTTACTTACTAGTATACGCTTTAAAACTTGAACGAAAAAGTTTTATAGCTATTGTTATATAGCATTTCTTTATGTATCTTATAGTATGGAACTACGGTTTATTTCAGAAAGTAGCAAAAATTTTTATTTAAATATAATAAATCTCATTTGTGAAAGTAAAAATGTGCTATTAGTAACAAGACAGAATAGATGTCAAGTTGACTACAATCGAGTTTCGTTGAAAAAAATTGGAATTCTTCTCGTTAAGTAACCAAGAAATGTTGTAATAAAATGATTTTTTTCTTTTTTTTCGAATGCAGTTGTGGAAATATAAATGTTATTTGCTGGATTTTTTTTAACGTAACACTTTTTATTTGTTAGTTTGCGCTATTAACTTCGAAAGAAAACGTTTTACAGTTTTTTTTATAAAGCATTTCTTTATGTATCTGCTAGTTTTGAACTACGGTTTAATT
>NW_014571729.1:0-1738 GCF_001313835.1 Polistes canadensis
ATTTCTAGATGCTACTGACTAGGTGCATTGTGATACTGCTCTGTTTTAGGTGCTACTGCTTGATACCAGGTTTTATTGCAAGTGGCWAGGTACTTCTGCAAGTGTTTACTGCTTTGTGCTATGTTCTACTGCAAAATCCTACGGCTAGATGGTATATTCTAAATGCTAGGTGCTTAATGCTACCGCTATTTGATGRGTGCTACTTCTAGGTGTTTGTTCTAGCTTCGATTGCAAATTGTAATGTACTACTTTTAGATACTAGAAGCTATTAAAATATGCTAGCTTCTATATAAATGTGCACGGTCCTACAGCTATATGCTAAATTCTATTGCAAGCTGCTAGGTACTACTGCTATGTTGTAGAKGCTACAGCTAAGTACTAGGTGCTACATAAAAACGCTTGTAGCTACTACTTAATACAAGGTGCTATGTGCTCCCCGCTAGATACCAGGTGATACTGCTAACATTTAGGTACTAGTGCAAGGTGTAATTGCTACGTACTAGGTGCTACTGCAGTGTACTACTGCTAGGTGCTACTTATATATAGAAGGTTTTAGGTGCTTCTGCAATGTGCTTAATGCAACTACAAGGAGCTAGGTGCCATTGCTTAGTAGAAGTTGCAACTGAAAGATTCTCGCTGCTACAGCTAGGTGCAAGATTCCACCCTAATGCTTTTAGTTTTACGGTAAAGTGCTATTGCTATGTAATATATTCTACCGCTACGTGATTAGTTTTACTGAAAAATGCAAGTTGCTACTGCTAGATACGAGGTGTTAGTTGCTACTGCGCGGTGCTATGTTCCAATGACTTATGCTTGGTGCTACTGCTAAGAGCAAGGTGCAACTACAAGTTGCTAGTTGCAACGTCTAGGTAGAAGATGCTACTTATAAAAGCTTTGTGCTGCTATTTTATATTTTGTGCTAGGTTTTACTTTTAGGTGCTGGGTGGTACTGATAGTTGCTAGGTGCTACTGCAAAGTGCTTGGTTCTACTGCTAGTTGCTAGGTGCTACTAATTTGTCCTGTGTGCTACTACTAGGTTCTGGGTTCGAAGTCAAGGTTCTAGGTAATCATGCTTTGTGCTAGGTTCTACAGAAATGTGACTAGTTTTATTTTAGGGGGCATAGTTTTACTGCTATGTTCTAGGTGCTACTGCTATGGGCTAGGTGGTAATGCTAGGTTTTACTACAAAGTACTACTGCTAGATGCTAATTACTGCTGAAAAATGTTTAGGAATACTGCTAACTTATTGGTTTTACTGCTGCGTCACTCTCTTTTCTCGAAATTGCCAGTGTTTTCTTGGGGGTTGCATTCTAGTCATTCTCAGGACTTGTTATGAAACAGAAAGAGGACGATGAGAGACGTAGAGARTGGAAACTGTTGAATTATAGTATGTCAGGAAGAATGAATGGCAACAGAAGTATGCGTTTAAGGCCGCCTAGGAGCTACTCTCCTTAGTCTCACCCGGGGCGAGACTTTGAATGGCCTTTGCGGCGCCGAGTTTGGTTTTGCGCGTCGCCTTCCCTCAATAGAATGAGTGAACTGCATGTCGATGCATGGAGATGTATATGGGCCTAGCCAGTGCGTCGTGGGACGGATTGCTGGGCCTCGTAAAAACTTGTAGCTTAGTAGTCAGGAACGCCTCCGAGAAACCGTTGAGTGCGTCACAAATGTAAATAGTAGGTTAAGGYTCGCCTCCGGGAGACCGTTGATTACGCAATAATTTATAAGGTGTGTGTGT
>NW_014571730.1:0-1705 GCF_001313835.1 Polistes canadensis
ACTGCAGTTGTCGAAATATAAATATTATTTGCTAGATTTTATTGAACGTAAAACTTTTTATTGGTTAGTATACGCTGTAAAACTTGAAAGAAAACGTTTTACATCTTTTGTTATATAGCATCTCTTTATATATCTGATAGTTTAAAACTACGGTTTAATTAAGAAGGCAGCAAAATTTTCTTTTTAGATATATTTAATCTTTTTTTTGAAGGTAAAAATGAGCTATAAGAAACAAGTTTGAATGGATGTCAGGTTTACTACAATCGAATTTCGTTAAAAAAGAATTTAATTCTTCACGTTAAGTAACCAAAAAATGTTGTAATAAGATGATTTTTTTCATTTTTTTGGACTGCAGTTGTTCAAATATAAATGTTATTTGCTGGAATTTATTGAACGTAACACTTTTTATTTGTTAGTATGCGCTTTACAACTTAAAAGAAAACGTTTTACAGCTTTTATTATATACCATTTCTTTATGTATCTGCTATTTTTGAACTACGGTTTAATTCAGAAAGCAGCAAAAATTTTCCTAAATATATTGGAAAATTTATAGTGATGGTAAAATGTGCTATAAGTAAAAACACAGAATAGATGTCATGTTGACTACAATCGAGTTTTGTTATAAAATATCGAGTTCTTCACGTTAAGTAACAAAAATATGTTGTAATAAAATGATTTTTTTCCTTTTTTTGGACAGCTGTTGTGGAAATATAAATGTTATTATCTAAATTTTATTGAACGTAACACTTTCTATTTGTTATTATGTGCTTTAAAACTTGAAAGAAAACGTTTTACAGCTTTTTTTATATACCATTTCTTTATGTATCTGCTAGTTTAGAACTACGGTTTATTTCAGAAAGTGCTTAAAATTTCTTTTTAAATATATTATATATTTTTTATGAAGGTAAAAATGTGCTAATCGAAACAAGACAGAATGGATTTCAGCTTTAGTACAATCGAGTCTCGTTAAAAAAGAATTGAATCCTTCACGTTTAGTTACAAAAAAATTTTGTAATAAAATGATTTTTTTCTTTTTTTTGTACTGCAGTTGTCGAAATGTAAGTGTTATTTACCGGATTTTTTTGAAAGTAACACTGTTTATTTGTTAGTATGCACTTTACAACTTTAAAGTAAATGTTTTACAGCTTTTGCTATATAGCATTTCTTTATGTATCTGATAGTTTAAAACTACGGTTTAATGAAGAATGTTGCAAAAATTTCTTTTTAATTGTATTTAAAAATTTTTAGCGACAATAAAAATGTGCTACTACAAACAAAACAAATTAAATGTCAGGTTTACTACAATCGAGTTTTGTTAAAAAAGAATTAAATTCTTCACGTCAAGTAACCAAAAAATGTTGTAATAAAATAATTTTTTTTCTTTCTTTAAACTGCAGTTGTTGAAATATAAATGTTATTTGCTGGATTTTATTGAATGTAACACTTTTTATTTGTAATTATACGCTTTAAAACTTGAAAGAAAACTTTTTACAGCTTTTATTATACACCATTTCTTTATGTATCTTATAGTTTTGAACTACCGTTTAATTCAGAAAGTAGCAAAATTTTCTTTTTAGATATATTAAATCTTTTTTTTTGAAGGTAAAAATGTGCTATTAGAAACCAGTTAGAATGGATGTCAGGTTTACTACAATCTAGTTTCGTTGAAAAATAATTGAATTTTCACGTTAAATAACGAAAAAAT
>NW_014571731.1:0-1705 GCF_001313835.1 Polistes canadensis
TAAATATATTGAAAAATTTATAGTGACGGAAAAATTTGCTATAAGTAAAAACACAGAATAGATGTCATGTTGACTACAATCGAGTTCGTTGAAAGAGAATCGAATTCTTTACGTAAAGTAAACAAAATATGTTGTAATAAAATGTATTTTTTCTTTTTTTGGGATTGCTGTTGTTAAAATATAAGTGTTATTTGCTGTATTTTATTGAACGTAGCACTTTTTATATGTTAGTATACGCTTTAAAGTATGAAAGAAAACGTTTAACAGATTTTGGTATATAGCATTTCCTTATGTATCTAACAGTTTTGAACTACGCTTTAATTCAGAATGTAGCAAAAATTTCCTTTTAGATAAATTAAATCTTTTTTGTGAAGGTAAAAATGTGCTATTAGAAACAAGTTAGAATGGATGTCAGGTTTACTACAGTCGAGTATCGTTGAAAAAGAATTGAGTTCTTCACGTCAAGTAAACAAAATATGTTGTAATATAATGATTTTTTTCCTTTTTTTGGACTGCAGTTGTTGAGATATAAATGTAATTTGCATGATTTTATGAAATGTTACATTTTTTATTTGTCATTATGCGCTTTAAAACTGGAATAAAAACGTTTTACAGCTTTTTTTTGTAGCAATTCTTTATGTATCTCCTAGTTTTGAACTATTGTTTAATTCAGAAAGTAGCAAAAATTTCTTTTTATATATATATTACATCTTTTTTGTGAAGGTAATAATGTGCTTTCCGAAACAAGTGACAATGGATGTCAGCTTTACTACAATCGAGTTTTGTTTAAAAAGAATCGAAACCTTTACGTTAAGTAACCAAAAAATTTTGTTTAAAAATAATTTTTTTCAATTTTTTTTACTGCAGTTGTCGAAATATAAGTGTTATTTGCCGGATTTTATTGAAAGAAATACTTTTTATTTGTTGGTATACGCTTTAAAACTTGAAAGAAAACGCTTTACATCTTTTGTTATATAACATCTCTTTTTGTATCTGCTAGTTTTGAACTACGGTTTAATTCAAAATGCAGCGAAAATTTTTCTTAAATATATTGAAAAGTTTATAGTGATGATAAAATGTGCTATAAGTAACAACACAGATTAGATGTCATGTTGACTACAATCGAGTTTTGTTGAAAAATTTTGAGTTCTTCACGTAAAGTAACCAGAAATGTTGTAATAGAATGATTTTTTTCTTTTTTTGGGACTGTAGTTGTTGAAATATAAATGTTCTGTTCTGGATTTTATTGGACGTAAAACTTTTTATATGTTAGTATACGCTTTAAAACTGGAAAGAAAACGCTTAACAGCTTTTGGTATATAGCAATTCTTTATGTATCTGATAGTTTTGAACTACGGTTTAACTCAGAAAGTAGCGAAAATTTTATTCTAAATATATTTAAACATTTTTAGCGACAGTTGAAATGTGCTACTAGAAACAAAACAGATTAAATGTCAGGTTTACTACAATCGAGTATCATTGAAAAAGAATTGAATTCTTAACGTAAAGTAACCAAAATATGTTGTAATAAAATGAATTTTTCCTTTTTTTGGACTGCAGTTGTTGAAATATAAACGTTATTATCTGGATTTTATTGAACGTAACAATTTTTATTTGTTAGTAAACGCTTTAAAACTTAAAAGGAAACGTTTTACAGCTTTTGTTATATAGCATTTCCTTATGTATTTAACAGTTTTGAACTACG
>NW_014571732.1:0-1789 GCF_001313835.1 Polistes canadensis
ATATTTTATTTTCAAATTAAAATCTCTCATTAACAGCCGAAGTTTCGTTAAATTCAAATAATAAAAATCGAAATAGAACAAAAAAAAAAAAAAAAGAAATAAACAGAAAAAAACAAACTATCCGTCTGTTCCAGTTCCCAAGTAACAGTAACGAGGGTGGGTGGGTGGTGGTCACGTTAGATTATATATACAAGGAAAAAGTCTTGAACGAGAGAAAGGTAAAAAAAAAAAGAAGAAGTATTAAAAAAACGTAGAAAGAAAAAAGATTGAAAGAAAGAATTGGTCGACATACATATACATATATATATACAGTGTACCATGGTAGTAGAGCTTTTACCAAGCTCACCCTCACCCTCTCAACCCCTAAACTCCCCCTCTCTCTCTCTCTCTCTTTATTTCTTTTTTCTCTTTCTCTGAGAGAAACCGTTGGAACCGTCTGAGTTTCCTTGGAGGTGACCGTGCTAACGATCGCTTTGATTTAACGGCTATTTTTCAGAGTACCACACGAGCACGGTTACTGCCGAGATAGTCTCTGGCAACGTGAACACTTTGGATTCGTCTACGAGTCCAACTACGACGACTACGGCAACGACAACTACTCCGACCACTACCACCACCACTAGTACAACCAGTACGACGACTAGGACAACGACAACGAGAACTACGACGAATCCAACGAGAACGAGGAATCCAACGAGTACTACGACTACCACGACTATGCTTAGACCATTGGACGTTGAGCTACATCCAACCCTACCTATGAACTTTGCTACCGAGAACTCAACGACGATTTCTGCGCAATCCGGTTCCACTGCTTTGCTACCCTGCGTTGTTCACAATCTTGGCGACGGAGTGGTAAGATTACGACAAATATAACGCACACGCATACACATATATATATATACGTGTATGTATACTTGACTATACTCCACAATTATCGACCAACGCGATCCTTCCAACCCCTTTATAACCCCTTTTTCTTACTATCTCTCTCTCTTTTTCTCTCTTTTTCTCTCTTTCTATCCTCCTCCTCTTTTTCATTCCAACTTGTTCCTATTTTGTCCTTTTTTTTTTTTTTCTTTCTTTCCCTTTTTCTCTCTCTTCTATCCCTTTTATTTCCTATACCATCACGTAACGCAGACCAAACGATTTACTGGAATTACCAAAGCTTCTTGCCTTCCTTCCACCTTCCTCCCCATTTTCTTTTTTTTTTTTTTTTCCTATCATATATCTATCAATTTCAAGGATAACGATGAAATATCTTTGCTAAAGAACACATACATTTTAACATCGAACTTTTCTTCTTCCATAAAACCCAACCTTTCTCTTTCTCTCTCTCTCTCTCTCTCCCGCTCTCTTTTTTTCTTTCTCTCGTTTATACCGTACCGTTTCTAAATGGAAACGTTAGTAAATTCACGAGTACGTGTATTTCACTCGTTTTCTTTTTTTCATTTTTATTATTTATTTGTTAAAACAGTTCATAGAGAGAATTCACGCATGCACACACGGAGAGGACAGAGATATCTCTGAAAAGTTCATTTTTCAAAATGCGATATTCGTAGCACAAAAAGAAAACCGTCTTCTTCTCTCTCTCTCTCTCTCTCTCTCTCTCTTTCTCTCATTCCCCTTCTTTATTTCTCTCACGTATTCGACAATATTTCTCCCAATTTCTTCTTCTTTCCTCTTTCTTTTTTACTTTCTTTTCATCTTCAATATGTCTTTTAAACTTTCCCTTCTACAGTGAGAATCGCTTATAAATATATATATGTGTGTATGTGTGTGTGTGTGT
>NW_014571733.1:0-1746 GCF_001313835.1 Polistes canadensis
AATTACTCTCTTTGGAAAACAACAAAAAGATTCAAAAGACCAGTAAAATCTATACCAGCCATACGWAATCTTAATGGCTCATGGGCGAAAAGCACAGAAGAACAAGCGGAAACCTTTGCAACTAACCTAGAAAACACATTCACAGCACACAACTTCAATCCACAATCATATCCAGATACTAACGCAAACGACCTCGGAAGCAAAACAAAATCTGATGAAAACATTAATACCACAACAGCCAAAGAAATTGAAATGCTAATATCAGAAATCAAAATAAGAAAAGCTCCAGGTTACGATCTAATAAATGGCAGAATAGTAAAAGAACTACCACCTAAAGCAATTAGGATGCTCACAATATTATTTAACGCTGTATTACGAGTCCAGTACTTCCCAAGTACCTGGAAACTCGCGRAAATTATAATGCTTCCTAAACCAAATAAAGATCCGCATGAAGCAAATTCTTACAGACCGATATCGCTCTTACCATTACTATCCAAACTGCTGGAAAAAATAATATACAAGAGAATGAAAWGAATAATTTCTGACAAAAACCTGATTCCTGAACATCAATTTGGTTTCAGAAATAAACACTCTACCGTTGAACAAGTACACAGATTAACTAATACGATAGTAACAGCTTTAGAAAATAAGGTGTACTGTTCCGCCGTCTTCATAGATGTAGAAAAAGCTTTTGATGAGGTATGGCATCAAGGAATACTGCAAACAATCAATAAACAATTTCCACACTCGTACTACAAACTTCTAAAATCTTACCTTTCTGAAAGAACATTTTACGTAAAAATAAAAGACACTCATTCAAACATTAAATTAATCAAAGCTGGGGTTCCGCAGGGAAGTGTCCTTGGACCAATTCTTTACACTCTCTATACGGCAGACATACCAATCAACGCTAACTGTACAGTTTTAACATTTGCAGACGACACTGCAATGCTTACCGTAAACAAAGATCCACAACGAACAATTCAACTGTTACAAAAACAAATCAACTCTCTCGAAGAATGGTTAAGCAATAAGAATATCAAGGTAAACACTACCAAGTGTAAACACATTACGTTTACACTGAGAAAAGGCAAAATACCGAATCTCCAACTATACAATAATGTAGTTCCACAAGTATCAACGGTCAAATATTTAGGACTACATTTAGATTCCAAACTAACATGGAAAAAACATATAAATGACAAAATCGTACAAATCCGTTTAAAAAAGAGACAAATGGCCTGGCTAACTGGCAAAAAATCGAAACTTAGCATACAGAACAAATTRCTAATTTATAAAACAATAATAAAACCAATCTGGACATATGGAATACCGTTATGGGGCATAGCAGCAAAAAGTCACATTGTCAAGCTCGAGGCACAACAGTCTATAACTCTACGCACAATCGTAAACGCTCCATGGTACGTCCGTAATGACGAGATAAGGAAGGACTTAAAAATCCCTACGATAGAAGAAGAAATAACCAAGACAACCTGCAGATACAAAAAGAGAATTGATACACACATAAACCAACTAGCAAAAGATAACTACAACTAATATATTCCTAGAAGGCTTAAAAGAATCCACCCAGGAGACCTTGTAAAAACCTAAACAAAATGAAATAAAAATAATAGCGACGATATCTCATTGGAGAGACCGTCCACGTGCTACCTTTTTTCCTTATATAACAATTTACCAAATGTCTTCGGACAAATTGTAAAGACGTATGGAGTTAAAAAAAAAAAA
>NW_014571734.1:0-1701 GCF_001313835.1 Polistes canadensis
CTTTAAGTTTTAAAGCGTATACATACAAATAAAAAGTGTTACGTTCAGTAAAATCCAGCAAATAACATTTATAATTCAACAACTGCAGTTCAAAAAAAGGAAAAAAATCATATTATTACAACATTTTTTGGATACTTAACGTGAAGAATTCAGTTTTTTTTAACGAAACTCGAACGTAGTGAACCTGATATCGATTTTGTCATGTTTCTAATAGCACATTTTTTCCTTCAGAAAAAAGATATAGTATATTTAAAAAGAATCTTTTGCTACTTTCTGAATTAAACCGAAGTTCAAAACTATTATATACCTAAAGAAATGCTGTATAACAAAAGCTGTACAACGTTTTCTTTCAAGTTTTGAAGCGAATACTAACAAGTAAACAGTGTTTCGTTCAATTAAATCCAGGAAATACCATTTATATTTTTACAATTGCAGACCAAAAAAAAGGGAAAAAATCATTCAATTACAACATTTTTTGGGTACTTTACGTGAAGGACACAATTTTTTTTCAACGAAAATCGATTGTAATTAACCTGACATCCATTCTGTTTTGTTTCTAGTAGCCCATTTTTACCTTTACATGAAAGATATTAAACATTTAAAAAGAAATTTTTGCTACATTCTGAATTAAACCGCAGTTCAAAACTACTAGATACATAAAGAAATGCTATATAACAAAAGCTGTTCAACGTTTTCTTTTAAGTTTTAAAGAATATACTAACAAATAAAAAGTGTTACCTTCAATAAAATCTAGCAAATAAGACTTATAATTCAACAACTGCAGTTCTAAAAGAGGAAAAAAATCATTTTATCACAACATTTTTTGGTTACTTTACGTGAAGAACTAAATTCTTTTTCAACGAAAAACGATTGTAATAAACCTGAAATCCATTCTGCTTTGCTTCTAGTAGCACATTTAAACTTTCACAAAAAAGATTTAAAATATTTAAAAAAAAATTTTTGCTTCTTTCTTAATTAAACCGTAGTTAATACTATCAGATACCTAACAAAATGCTATATAACAAAAGCTGTAAAACGTTTTATCTTAAGTTTTAAAGCGTATAAATACAAATAAAAAGTTTTACGTTCAATAAAATCCAGCAAATAATATTTATATTTCAACAATTGCAAACCAAAAAAAGGGAAAAAATCATTCTATTACAACATTTTTTGGTTACTTTTTCGTGAAGGACTTAATTTTTTTTAACGAAAATTGATTGTAATAAACCTGACATCAATTCTGTTTTGATTCTAGTAGCACATTTTAACCGTCGCTAAAAATGTTTAAACATATTTAATACAGAAATTTTTACTACTATCTGAATTAAACCGTAGTTCAAAACTGTCGGATACATAAAGAAATGCTATATAAAAAAAGCTGTGACACGTTTCCTTTCAAGTTTTAAAACGTATACTAATAAATAAAAAGTGTTACGTTCAATAAAATCGAGCAAATAATATTTATAATTCAACAACTGCAGTTCAAAAAGAGGAAAAAAATCATTTTATCACAACTTTTTTTGGTTACTTTTCGTAAAGAACTCTATACTTTTATAACGAAAAACGATAGTAATAATCCTGACATTCATTCTGTTTTGTTTCTAGTAGCACATTTTTACCTTCACAAAAAAGATTTAAAATATTTAAAAATAAATTTTTGCTACTTTCTGAATTAAACCGTAGTTCAAAACTATCAGATAC
>NW_014571735.1:0-1668 GCF_001313835.1 Polistes canadensis
AAAGTTTTAGGTCTAGGTAAATCAAAAAAATTACACTTATATTCAAAAACTGCTGTCAAAAAAAAGAAAAAAAATCATTTTATAACAATTTTTTTTGGTTACTTTACGTGAAGAATTCAATTATTTTTCAACAAAACTCGATTGTAGTAAACCTGACATTTATTCTGTTTTCTTTCTAGTAGCACACTTTAACCGACGCTAAAAAGGTTTACATATATTTAGAAAGAAAATTTCGCTAGTTTCGAAATTAAATCGTAGTTAAAAACTATAAAATTTCTAAAAAAGTGCTACATAGCAAATCCTATAAAACATTTTCTTTCAAGTTTTAAAGTGTATACTAATAGGTATCATGTGTTATGTTCAACAAAATCCAGCAAATAACATTTATATTTCAACAAATGCAGTCCAAAAATAGAAAAAAAATAGAAAAAAAATCATTTTGTTACAACAAACTCGATTGTAGTAAACCTGACATTTATTCTGTTTTGTTTCTAGAAGCAAATTTTTACCGTCTCTTCAATTGTTTAAATCTATTTAGAAAGAAATTTTCGCTGGTTTCCAAATTAGGTCGTAATTAAAAACTATAAAGTTTCTGTAAAAGTGCTATATAACAAAAGCTGTAAGGTGTAGATATAAGTTTATGCCGTTTTTTTTTAGAAAATTAAGTATTTATTCTAGAAGAAGTTTAATTAATAGTTATCTAAAATACTGTCCATCACTGGCAATGACTTTTTCCAATCTCTCAGGCAACATTCGGATCCCACGTCGGAAGAAATCCTTGTCTTTTGAGGCTATCCACGAATCAACCCAATTTATGGTATCTTTATATGATTTAAACCGCTGCTTTGACAGAGCATGTGCTATGGACCGAAACAGGTGATAATCGGACGTTGCAATGTCTGGCGAATACGGCAGGTTGGGTAACACTTCTTAATCAAGTATTTCACAATACTTTTTCACGGGTGTTGCTACATGTGGACGAGAAATATCATGCAGGAGAATAATTTTTTCGTGTCTAGAATAATATTATAGGCGTTTTTCTTTCAGAGCTCGCTCAATCTTATTAATTGTGTCCGATAGAGTGCTCCAGTGATTGTTCCGCTCGAATTTGGCAACTCACAATACACTACATGCAGCTTATCCCACCAAATATACAGCATGATTTTTTTTTCATGTTTGGTGTTGATGTTGACGCATAGCTTGGTGATCCCCAAGATTTTCTTCTTTTTGGATTATCATAATGTATCTATTTCTCGTCGCTAGTGATAATACGATGTAAAAAACCCTTTTTTTATGTCTWGCAAGCAGTAATTCACTTAAGCATAATCGGCGTTTAATATCTCCCGTCTTTAATTCGTACGGAAACTGATTTTCTTGTTTATTAATAATTCTTATTAAATTTAAACGATGTGAGACTGCTTTCTAAGTTACTTCTAACATTACAGCATGTTCTATTTTTTTTTGAGATGAATCTTCCTCCAATAATTCCTCTTATTCTGCATCCTCGTAAATTTTTGTCCTTCATTTGCAACCTTTGTCTTCTACGTCGAAATCACTCAAAGCAGTCTCACCATATACTTCTACAAGCATTCGATGCGCTTTAGCAGCTGATTTCTTTATATTAAAGAAAGAAAACTAATATTTTCCGTAAATGACGCTTATTTAGCT
>NW_014571736.1:0-1781 GCF_001313835.1 Polistes canadensis
TATACCTATCACAAAAGCAAACTTTATACCGAGAAAAAAGGTATTTTCTTTTCGTTTTTGTGCATAATTAACCGAAAAATCATGAAATAAACTTTAGGACAAAGAWCGAAAATTTTTTTGTAGAGTCGTCTAATTAATCATTGATAAAGACAGTTAAGTGCACAAAAGAATACGCAACGAAGTTAAAGTCAAGACAAAAAGTACGCAGAAGAACACAACGATAAGAACGTTAACGTGTTAAATCATTATCGTGGGCGTTCTAAGAAGTCACATAGGCGGAGGCAGGATTTAATTCATGCACAGTAGTAGCAACTAGTATATTTTTATATTGGGTTAGCAACTAAATTATTGCGAATTTTGTCGACAGATTATTATTAAAATAACCGCACTCACATAGCTGTCAACCTAATATTTCACTTAAGGTCGCTCAGGTGCCTATGATTTTTTATTCATTTCATCGCAAATATTTAGTCTCTGCTGATGCGTTGCAATCAATATTATCATATTCGTATCAATATTATAATCATTGCGGGACGTTACATCATTTATTATATTATTTTTGAAATAATTGTTTAATACCGAAATGAAAATCTAAATGTTATACGGAAAAAATAAATAATGTAAATGATGATATTATGAGACGAAACAAAGTATCGTCAATTATTTGCATTTTAAATTCATATTCGAATATTTAAATTTAGATAGCATATTCATTGACGTGTTGTGTGTGTATTGCCTTTATTATGTCCCGATTATTAAAAGGTTCCCGTTTTAACTCTGTTTTACATACTTTCTTACTCTATTCACATATTTTCCTCTGTATTTACATTTCTTATTACTATTCCATTCACATTTCCTAACATCTACGCTTCGCTTCCTTCCTTTCGCCCTTCTCTCCTCTTCATATCATTCTTTACTATTATATACAAGGWAACCCGATATAATTGTATTATCAAAACTAAAGAAACAGATGACAAACATTTCCCAGACTCGTGCGATATCGTTCACAAATAAAAGGTACGCATAACCTTAAGTAAACATCCTACAGATTTCGTATTTATTATCGTTCTTAAGAAATATAACTATTCAATAAAGGATCAGTTCTCGTAACCATAGGCGCAGCCTCATAGAAATTCGTGGATCCAAAGTCGTCTGGATTTCATSCCCCCCAAGGTATACTCTTTGTTAATTCTTTAAACCAATGAGTCTCGTTAGCGTTAATGTAACTATCCAATAAGAAACTAATGTAAGTTTCATATCCTGCAAACTGATTCATTATGCAACGAAGTAACTTGTTGAACCATAAGAAGTAGGAATAGGAATAGGTCTATAAAAAAGATCGGGAAAAAAAGACATGACATTCATAACTCTTTTATAAATCCGGTATTTCTGTTTTAGGTTAGTAAATCTATTTAGATTAATAAATCTGTATTAGTTAATAAGTCTGTATTTAATTTATTAAATCTGCATTCTGTTTGAGTAATAAGTCCGTATTAATATAATATGTAATAATAAGACCGTATTTTGTCTTCGTTTATAAGTTTGTATTCTATTTTAATTAATAAGTCCGTATCYTGTTCTGTAAAATTAGTAAACCATTTTATAAGATTGATCGGTAACATAAAATGATGTCCGGTCATTCGTTTCCACGAGGGTCCTGATCAGTAGTGGTGGGAGTGAATAGTCTATTCCTAGTATTCGTTTTCCCTTTTCCCTCGGTCAGGATGCCGACACTCCGGGATGCGGTTGGCCTTCCGAGTTGATGGAGATGCGGGTAGGGA
>NW_014571737.1:0-1662 GCF_001313835.1 Polistes canadensis
TACAGCTTTTGTTATATAGCATTTCTTTATGTAACTAATAGTTTTGAACTACGGTTTAATTCAGAAAGTAGCAAAAATTTCTTTCTAAATATATTTGTCCCGTCATAGTGACAACTAATTTCGAAAATTCAAGTATTTATAGTAATTCTGAATTTTGTCATAATTCTATATATTTAGCGTTAATATTTGCTTTTTCATCATTAACAAATTTGTATCTATATGGTTTTGTATCCTAATATTTTAGTACGCGATGTTTTTCTCTACATATTGTATGATTTGCACTTTTATCTGATGGGTGCTCTCATGAACGACTATCGATATTAGCATTTTTGTAGCATATGGAAATTAGAAGGGTACGGATCATTTGTCGTTCATGTGGAGGCCTACCTTGCCTACTAATAGGGTCGATAGGCATGTCTGTCGATAAGTGCAAATCTGTAATACCGACTTCGTGCTCCTACATTACCGACACCTGCTATTAACATTTGGTTGATATACCAATTGCGATTTGCATTTATCTTTAATATAAATGTTTGCTGCGGATAACATTGTTATATATTTTGTTGTTCTTTTTAATTAGGAATAAATTTTAATGGGTTTTGGTAATTAATGAAACAAATAATTATTAACAATTATATGAAGTTATAATGTTGGCTGGGACATAAATTTCTCACAGTCGTAATAGGGCACACGTGCAATGAAAGGAAATCTCTCGGCACAGGTATGAAGCGCACGTGCAGTTCCGGGAATTTCTGCCTGATAGTTACCTGATACTTTGGTCGCTACCGGAAATTAGCGCTTGATAGTAAATGATATATTTTCGAGGCGAATTCCGTTCCCAGCTGACGACAGCAGTTTTGAGCTTGATTGCAACTAATATTTATTCACACGTGCAGACCTAAAAGATCAGCAGATTCCTTTTCCACGGGTTGGTAAGGGTCGGTAGTAATGGAAGCACCTAGCGGGAGTGGGGGTACCACCTACTCGGCCGTGCGGGACTAGACGTGGGGAGCTTAGAGACTCCTCGCTGTCAGTCTACAGGCAACCATTATACTGAAAACTAATAAAAAGTCTACTACAATACTTTGATTAGTTCACTTATAAATTAGTCTATTGCGTGAACCTTAGTAATTTTGACGGTTTATACAATTTAATATCTGTTACCGTGGGTCAATCAGTAAGACCTAACACAGTAAGTCGAGTGTTTCGCGTCGAACCTTCGTCTACTACTTCTGCGTCGACTAAGTTCGATATTTGTTTCGAAGTATGACAATTGCTATTAGGTTCGACATCTGTTATTGAATTCGACATCTATTACTAAGCTTGCTACGTTTGTAGACAAGTTTTTCGATAATTGTTTCCTAATCTATACATTTATAAAAGTTCTACATTTGCAATTGTCTGCGTTCCTATTGTGAGTTATTCTGTGGATAGCCTTGTGTTGTTTATTGTTAAAGTTTACTTAAGTATATACTGTTATTTTACCTAAAATTTTTGGAATTGTTTTGAACTAACAACTAAGCTTATTTTGCATTTGATTCCTTGTACCTATCTTCAAAATTAGACACCAGCACAATTGGAATAAGAGAGTTTCGGAAATCAGCACAGGGGGCCGCACTCCGAGGATTCCGTAAAATCATAGAGCAATATTAACATCAAGGT
>NW_014571738.1:0-1768 GCF_001313835.1 Polistes canadensis
CGCCCGATGGCTCTTCGTGTGTGTAATGTAATATATAATAATATCTTTTTGTTTGTGTTTTTATTTTTAAATGTATTCTTTTATTAAGTATATTACTTTTTTTTTTTTTTTTTTTATTTGAATGCTCAATCATCGGAGAATCTCGTCTTTATATATTATTATATTTTATAATCGTTTAAATAACACATCGTTTCGAGTTTCATCGTCTACTTCGTTTTGTTCCTTTTTTATTTTCATTTGTTTTACGTAGATTAATTGTAATTAGTTTTTTCTTTTTTTTTTTTTTCTAGTACATAATGACACACATACAGAGAGAGAAGATTTTGGAAAATCTCGTTTTGCAAAAAATTGTTTATCAACCCGGCCTAAGGCGACGAGTTTTTTTTAATTAAGTATACACGTAGTATCGAATGATCATAGTTCGTAAAAGCAATTGCAGTTTTTCGCATTAATCTAATTACACAATCGAAATCCGATTCGAAATTTTTTTTTTCCAAGAGAATGTTTTAACTATTATTTTTCTTTTCTTTTTTTCTTTTTCTTCTTCTCTTCTATCAAGTTTAATTATTAATAATTATTTTTTTCTTTTTGTTCTTATCTTTTTTTTTTTTTTACGCATTAGTCCCCAACTCCAACAGTCGTCGCTTAAAATCTAAATCGACGATTTGTTAAAAAAAAACCGCCAAAAAGAAATAAAATAAAGAAAAGAAAAAACTTGTTGTTCTTTTGTTTTTTATTTATTATTTCATTCATAAGTCACGCCGATCGTCTCGTATTCGAAATTTTTGTGATCTCGTTAAATATTATTTGAAAGAAAAAAGAAATAAATGAAAAATTGATGAAATAAAAAGATCGGCATGAGGGGGTGGGGGAGAGAGAGAGAGAGAGAAAGAGAGAGAAAGAGAGAGAGAGAGAGAGAGAGAGATATTCTTTCTCTCTTCATAAAAACTTCGTCAACCTCGGAGTCAAAAAAATTTGCTTCGTCGATCATCAATTTTTTGTAATTCGTAAAAAATGCGTTTTGATGGTCACCAAGCTTTCGGGTTGGTATCGTCACGCAGTTCATGAAAATCCATCGAACGTTTTTAAAGCTTTTCGACAAAAGCTTTCGTCGTTGGTTCGTTGAAAGAAGATTTGTTTTTTTTTTTCTTTATTTTTTTTTTCAAGCATTTACGTTATTTAGTTTTATATCTTTTGAAGAAGTAATAATCATTTTTATACAGTCAAACCTTACGCCAGACTCTTCACAATAAAACGCGTATTTCCATAATCAATCTTATCGATCATTTCGTTCGCTTTCTTATTAACCTATTATTATTATTATTAATATTAATATTAATATTATAATTATTATTATTATTATTATTATTATAATAATTATTATTTTGTCCTAATGCGTTCATTTTCGCACGCATTTATTTATATCTCGGTTCCGCCAGCATTTCGAAAGCCAAGGGCTGATTTTTGATATTTTTTATTTCATATTTAATATTTATTATTTATTATTTAATTTATACGAGATAAACCTTTGGCTATCGTTTTTCCCTTTACAGGACTTGACGCTGATTTCATCTCATCTCATCTCATCACATCACATCACATCACATCCATCCATCCATCCATCCATCCATCCATCCAATGGGAACCGTCAAACGCGAAACGTTAAAAGAAAGAAACTAAAATAAAAAAAAAAAAAAAAAAAAAAACACATACGTACAACGATATCGTAAAAAATATTCTTTTGACGTCGACGAATCATCCAGCGGAA
>NW_014571739.1:0-1683 GCF_001313835.1 Polistes canadensis
TGTTTCTAGTAGCACATTTTAACTGTCGCTAAAAATGTTTAAATATATTTAGATAGAAATTTTGGCAACTTTTTGAATTAAACCGTAGTTCAAAACTATCAGATACATAAAGAGATGCTATAAAGCAAAAGCTGTAAAACATTTTCTTTCAAGTTTTCAAGCGTATACTAATAAGTAAAAAGTGTAATGTCTATTTTTAATCCAGCAAATAACATTTATATTTCAACAACTGCAGTTCAAAAAAAGGAAAAAAATCATTTTATTATAATGTTTTTTGGTTACTTAACGTGAAGAATTCAATTTATTTCAACGAAAATTGATTGTAATAAACCTGACATCAATTCTGTTTTGTTTCTAGTAGCACTTATTAACCGTCGTTTAAAATGTTTAAATATATTTAGAAAGGAATTTTTGCTACTTCTTGAATTAAACCGTGGTTCAAAACTATCAGATACATAAAGTAATAGTATAAAAAAAACCTGTAAATTATTTTCTTCCAAGTTTTCAAGCGTATACTAATAAGTAAAAAGTGTTTCGTTTAATAAAATCCAGCAAATAACATTTAAATTTCTACAACTGCAGTTCAAAAAAAGGAAAAAAATCATTTTATTGCAACATTTTTGGGTTACTTAACGTGAAGAATTCAATACTTTTGTAACGAAACTCGATTCTAGAAAACCTGACATCCATTCTGTTTTGTTTCTAATAGCACATTTAAACCGTCGCTAAAAATGTCTAAATATATTTAAAAAGGAAATTTTGTTACTTTTTGAAATAATCCGTCGTTCAAAACTATCAGATATATAAAGAAGTGCTATATAACAGAAGCTTTAAAACGTTTTCTTTTAATTTTTAAAGCGTATACTAACAAATAGAAAGTTTTCCGTTTAATAAAATCCAGCAAATAACATATGTATTTCATCAACTGCAGTTCAAAAAAAGGAAAAAAATCATTTTATTACAACATTTTTTGGTTACTTAACGAGAAGAATTCTATTCTTTTTCAACGAAAATTGATTGTAATAAACCTGTCATTCATTCTGTTTTGTTTCTAGTAGCACATTTTAACTATCACTAAAAATGTTTAAATATATTAAGATAGAAATTTTTGCTACTTTTGGAATTAATCCGTAGTTCAATACTATCAGATACATAAAGAGATGCTATAAAACAAAACCTGTAAATTATTTTCTTTTAAGTTTTCAAGCGTATACTTATAAGTAAAAAGTGTTTCGTTTAATAAAATCCAGCAAATAACATTTAAATTTCTACAACTGCAGTTCAAAAAAAGGAAGAAAATCATTTTATTATAATGTTTTTTGGTTACTTAACGTGAAGAATTCAATTTATTTTCAACGAAACTCGATTCTAGTAACCCTGACATCCATTATGTTTTATTTCTAGTACCACATATTAACCGTCGCTAAAAATGTTTAAATATATTTAAAAAGAAATATTTGCTACTTTTTAAATTAAACTGTAGTTCAAAACTATACGATACATAAAGTAATGGTATAAAACAAAAGCTGTAAAACATTTTCTTTCAAGTTTTCAAGCGTATGCAAATAAGTAAAAAGTGTTTCGTTTAATAAAATCCAGCAAATAACATTTATAATTTAACAACTGCAGTTCAAAGAAAGGAAAGAAATCATTATATTACAACATTTTTTGGTTACTTAACGT
>NW_014571740.1:0-1777 GCF_001313835.1 Polistes canadensis
GATACTAAGTTCCCGACATTTGCTACTAATTGTAAGTTTTCTACATTTGTTACTGAGGTCAGCATTAGATACTAAGTTTCCGACATTTGCTACTAGTTGTAAGTTTTCTACATTTGTTATTAGTTCAACAATTATTACTAAGTTCCGCATTAATAACTAAGTTGCGTTAACCAAGGTCATTTAAGAATAAATTTCTTTTTTCACTAATCTCTTTTCTAAATTTGTGATTGCTCCTGTACAATCCCCTTCTGGGACGTAACTGGAAGGCAAAAACTGGTGGTCGGAAATAGCGTTTATCTTTTGAAGCAACCAACTTCTAAGTTTGGAAACCAATACACTGGCCCCCACCAGATTCTAGAGATTCTGCCTAAAAATAACATCAAAATTAGTTATAAAAATAGAAGTAAGATTTTCCATCAGGACAAAGTAAAATTAACTAGAAATAAAAATTAGGACATTTTTCTTTGATAAACTATTACACATATATATATATTTATGTAAATTTCCTTTCGTATAAATCTATCATAAAAGTTTTTGTAAAGACCTGTACATCTGCGACAGAAAGAATGCATTCCGAACTTTGCTGCATCATCATCAGTTACGTAACCATGGCTTCCGCATTGTTGGGATGCGATTGCGGCGGGATAGTTGCGAATATAATATCTGTGTCTCTGCTGGAGACGGGGAACTGCAATCTTTCCACCACAACACCCAACAAGACAAGGACGTACATACAGCTGTTGCAGCTGACTGACTACGAAACAACACCAGTATTCCAGTGTCGGATTGAAGTTGACCGTGTCATTTACTACTGCGGCATGATCTCCCACATGTCAGCTGTTCATATACGGGAACAGTGAGAGTGAAGTATGTGCTCTCGAGTGTGGAAAATGGCTGAGCTCTCCGTTACCCTGGGCCGGCGCGGATGTAAATACGGCTTATGCTTCGGCTTAGGATTGTTTATCGCGAGATTTATTGGTGTATTGGGAACAACTTGCTACTGTGAAGGACACTGTTCAGACGACCGACAAAACGGTACTTGCGAAGGAAGACCCGGTGGACATTGTTTTAGCACTGTAGAGGAAGTTTGGGATGCTGAGATTAGAGAATAGTCCAAGATCCTGTTCCTTTGATATCAGCGGCAATGAAGCCTAAGATATTATCATGTCTCATTAGAACGGTCTGGTAGATTTCGAGTTCAGAAAATCGTGATGCTTTTTCCAGAGTGAAAAAGACTTTTACTGCCACTTTTCCTCCTCTGCATTGTACTAGCCATACTTCGCCGTATCTACCTTTTCCAACGCACAGAGATAAAGCCAACTGTTTAGCTTTAGTTCTTTGTACTAAAAGAGGTAGTCCAGAGTCTGATCCACTACTTTGATTAATAAAATCTCTAAGTGTTCTTTGAGAAGGTACTAAACATGGGCCTCTTTCTTTTCTTCTATATCTATGATATATTATCACTATTGCTATGGAAATAATCATTAAACACACAGATAACGAGGCAATCGTACCGAAGCGCATCTGTGACTTTAAAACAAGCTGGAAGCTTATTTAACTTATTTTTAAAGGCTTATATTCGTAAGGCTATTCTAGGCCCCATTTCATTTTTACTCAAAATGGAAGTATTTAGTCTACAAGGTGTGATCCCTGATTAATAATCCCTGTATAAAAGGATTACTCTCTCACAAAATATTAATCAAATTTTATACATATCAAACCCCAATTTTCTAAACTGGTATAAGGGATATAATCTTTGGTTGCCCAAAAGTGACTA
>NW_014571741.1:0-1661 GCF_001313835.1 Polistes canadensis
CTTTACGTGAGGAACTCAATTGTTTTTCCTTCAAACTCAACTGTAGTAAAGCTGACATCCATTCTGTTTTGTTACTTATAGCACATTTTACAGTMACTATAAATTTTTCAATATATTTAGAAAGAAATTTTCGCTACTTTCTGAATTAAGCTGTAGTCTTAAACTATCAGATACATAAAGAAATGCTATATAACAAAAGCAGTAAAACGTTTCCTTTCAAGTTTTAAAGCGTATACTAACAAATAAAAACTGTAACGTTCCATAAAATCCGGCGAATAACATTTTTATTTCAACAACTGCAGTCCCAAAAAAGGAAAAAATTCATTCTATTAAAACATATTTTGGTTATTAACCGTGAAAAACTCAATTTTTTTCTACGAAACTCGATTGTAGTCAACATGACATCTATTCTGTGTTGTTACTTATAGTACATTTTACAGTCACATTAAATTTTTCAATATATTTCGAAATAAATTTTCGCTACTTTGTGATTAAAACCGTAGTTCAAAACTAACAGATACATATAAAAATGGTATATAATAAAAGCAGTAAAAAGTTTTCTTTCAGGTTTTAAAGCGTATACTAATAAATAAAAAGTGTTACGTTCAATAAAATCCAGAGAATAACATTTATATTTCTACAACTGCAGTAAAAAAAAAGAAAAAAATTATCTTATTACAATCTATTTTGGATACGTTACATGAAAAACTGGATATTTGTCAAAGAAACTCGATTGTAGTCAATATGATATCTATTCTGTGTTGTTACCTATAGCACATTTTACAGTCACTATAAATTTTTCAATATATTTAGAAAGAATTTTTCGCTACTTTCTGATTTATACTGTAGTTCAAAACTATTAGATACATAAAGAAATGCTATATCACAATTGATGTAAAACGTTTTGTTTCTAGTTTTAAAGCGTATACTAACAAATAAAAAGTGTTTCGTTCAATAAAATCCAGTAAATAACATTTACATTTCAACAACTGCAGTTTAAAACAAAGAAAAAAATCATTTTATTAGAACATTTTTTAGTTACTTAACGTGGACAATTATATTCTTTTTTAACGAGACTCGATTGTAGTAAACCTGACATTTATTTTGTCTTGTTTCGAATAGCACATTTTACCGTCACTATAAATTTTTCAATATAATTCTAAAAATTTTTCGCTGCTTTCTAAATTAAACCGTAGTTCCAAACTATCAGATACATAAAGAAATGGTATATAATAAAAGCTGTAAAAAGTTTTCTTTCATGTTTTAAAGCGTATACTAACAAATAAAAAGTGTAACGTTCCATAAAATCCTGCAAATAACATTTTTATTTCAAAAACTGCAGTCCCAAAAAAGGAAAAAAATCATTCTATTAAAACATATTTTGGTTATTTAACGTGAAAAACTTAATTCTTTTTCAACAAAACTCGATTGTAGTCAACATTACATCTATTCTGTGTTGTTACTTATAGCACATTTTACAGTCACTATAAATTTTTCAATATATTTCGAAATTAGTTTTTGCTACTTTGTGATTTAAACCGTAGTTCAAAACTATCAGATACATAAAGAAATAATATATAACAAAAGCTGTAAAAAATTTCTTTCAAGTTTTAAAGCGTATATTAACAAATAAAAAGTGTTACGTTCAATAAAAACCAGCA
>NW_014571742.1:0-1711 GCF_001313835.1 Polistes canadensis
TGAAGCAAAATAAATATAGATATATTTATAATGTAATATAATATATATGTTTTTATATATTATATTTTACGAAAGAAATATCCCCTACCGTGTTACCCTGAAAAAGAAGAGGAAAAAAATGAAAAGAAATAAAGGACATAAATTTATTAAGCTTACAATTAGAAGGAAGTTCTAAAAAGGAAATGGTATAAAGCAAGATGAAAGAGAAATGAACGAGTTAAACAAGAATAATGATAAGAATGAATGAATAATAATAATAATAATAATAATATTACAGGATTGAAATGAAATTAAATCTTATTTTATTATATATTTTTATTCATTAAAACTATACGAAATGATTTGATTATCTACTCGATAGTAGTTCAAAATATTATATATTAAATATAATTTAATTATATTTATAAATTGTATTGTAATATGTTAAGTTTTATTGAAATGTATGACTCTGTAAAAAAGATAATATGTATTGACGCGTGAACTAGGTGATCGAGTTGCTGAGGAAGTCCCCAGTAAGGGACGAAACGTGCAACTAGTTCAAAATAAATTGTTCATCAGATTTATTAACCGTCTATAATTCCCTTTGAAACTTATATATTAAATATAATATAAAATCAAGAATAAAATTAAAACGCTATTGTGGCTTATACAGAAAAGTTAATTACTGATGGGAGGATTTTTAATAAAAATTTATATTAAAAGCAACATTTTTATATTTTACATATTTTTTAATTAATATTTCTTTCCAATTTTTCCATTCACAGTTGTGAAAATCCAATCAGTGTTTTAATAAATTATTAAAGAAACACGATATTAACGTGCACCAATCAAATATTGTAAGATCAAAAAATCAAATAGATATGAATGATGTACAAATCAAAAAACTAATATGAACTTTATGTTTTAGTTATTTAATATATATATATATATAAAAACAGAGTTTTCAAGTTGGAGTAAAAATGAGAATTATGAGGAAAGTAAAAAAGAAAAAAAAAACGAAAAAAGAGAAGAAGAATAAGCGGAGGCCAATAGGAAAAAGTTTGAATACAACGGATGGTAATATGTCAGTTTCAGGGTTGCACTGAAATCGCGGAAATATGGCAAAAAGTTAGCACACACATTCTCCTTGTTCCTTCGTTAAGAGCCTCCGACGTTTTGCCTCGGGAGCGGTATGAATCGTACGGTTTATGAATCGTGCTCGAGGAAAGAGCTACCGGGTTTAACAAAAACGATGAGATTAGAAGGACCGACATAGAAGTAACGAAAACGTGATTATTAAAATACGGTGGAACGATTAAATGTAAATAGTGTTAACGTTTTACGGAGAGTTTAACACGATCATTATAATATTATATAACCTTCCTAATCTCTATATTTGTACTTTCAAATTAAAATTTATATTATTATTTTTAAATATATTATTCAACATAAAGAGTGTGTTATATAATATTATCTACAATATTGTAATATTTTACTTATTATTATTGTTATATTGTACTATTGTGATAAAAAGGTGTTATAAAAATATTAGCTACAATATATGTGAACACATGTTTGTTTTAATATAATATATTATAAATATATACGAGAATAAAGAGAACTTATTTTAGTAATTTTAAAAATTTTAGAGAAACAATAACTGTGTTTTTTTTTGTTTTTCAATATTATAATAAAATAATCTAAATTTAAATCCTATATTTGAAGTAATTAT
>NW_014571743.1:0-1713 GCF_001313835.1 Polistes canadensis
TTCTAGCCCAGATCCCGGGTAAAGTACTGGCTATACAGGCTGACCCAAAATAGGGCATTTGTTCTTGCTCCTTGGCAGTCCTCTTCCGGGACGTCACAATTCAAAAGTTTAGCGTCATCGTCACAAGGTGTACCGCTGAGATCCGTAAATACTATCAAGTTATCTCGCCTTAAATGCAGAGAGTCCTTTGCCTCGAATATATTTTCCGTTATCATTCTTGAACGCATATCTTCTCTTGTCAGTGTGTACGGAGAAAACAATTTATCGTAGTCAGCTGAGTCACTGGCACTCCCGACGTCAGAGTATTCATTGTCTGTTTCTGTTATCTTAGCGTCAGCTGTCGAGGGTAACGTCACGTCGAGATCGTCTATCCCGTCAGCTGTTTCGTCGAGGTCATAGTCTTCGTTTTCTGTAATTGCGCGTCTGACATTGAACATAATAGGGCTGTCGTCCAATTCGTCCGCATATACAGAGAGTACGCTCGTCGTCTCCACTGGATTTTGGGATAAGGCACCCGCGTTAGCATTGGCAATTCTGGGCTTATACACAATTTTGAACGAATAGTCAGCTAACTTCAAAATCCATTTTACGAGTCTCTAAGTCGGATCTTTAATTGACTTGAACCAAACTAGCGGTTTGTGATCAGTTATCAGAGTAAACTCCCACCCGTATAAATAAGGCCTAAAATAACTTGTTGCATATACTACTGCAAGAAGTTCTCTTTCAATTGTAGAGTAGTTTATTTCTTTTTTATTCAAAATTCGCGAGCAGTATTAGACAGGCAGATCCTTCCCGACAGGACCCTGACTCAAGACGGCACTAATTGCATAGCCGGAAGCATCCGTTGCCACGTTAAAGAGGAAGTTCAAATTTGGAAACTGTAGTATCGGTTCCCTGCACAATGAGTCACTTAACGAGCAAAATGCTTTTTCTTGGGTACTTTCCCAGAAAAATAAAACATCCTTTTTTAATAAATCCGTCAATGGTTTAGCAACCTTAGAAAAGGCAGGAATAAACCTTCTATAATTTCCGGCAAGTCTCAAAAATTGTCGAACAGATTTAGCATTTTTCAGTCGCGAAAATTCTCTGACAGCGTCTAATTTTTTTGGGTCAGGTTTAACACCGTTCTCTCCGATGATGTGTCCCAAATAGATTACCTCCCGCCTTAAAAATTCACATTTATCAGGTTGTAACCTCAAATTGGCCTTACGGAGTCTTTGCGCGAGCTTATCAAATGTTGCTTCATGCTCGCTAAGTGACCTTGCGTAAAGAACGACATCATCCAAGTAAACAAACATCTCCTCGTCCTGTAAACCGGTCAAGACATGATCCATCAACCGTTGAGAAGTTGCTGGAGCGTTGTTTAGGTCGAATTGCATTCTACTAAATTCAAAATGACCGTACGGGGTCGAGAACGCTGTCTTTTCTCGGTTATCCGGATGCATTTTAATTGGGTGAAATCTGGATTTAAAAATCAAATGTCGAAAAATATCTTGTTGCGCCGAGTTGGTCTAATATTTCGGTTATGTTAGGTATAGGATAAGCGTCTCCTACTGTTTTTTCATTTTAATTCCGATAATTGTTCACCATCTGCCATTTGGGATTTCCCTGGGAATCCGCCTTTTTAGGTACAATCCATATTGGAGAATTGTACAATGAGAGAGGTTGCCTAATTATTCCGTCTTTCAGCAATTCAGATGTCTGTTTCCTAAC
>NW_014571744.1:0-1657 GCF_001313835.1 Polistes canadensis
CCGTCGCTAAAAATGTTTAGATATATTTTGAAAGAAATTTTTGCTAGTTTTGGAGTTAAACAGTAGTTCAAAACTAGCAAATACGTAAAGAAATGCTATATAAAAAAAGCTGTAATACGTTTTCTTTCAAGTTTTAAAGCGTATACTAACAAATAAAAAGTGTTACGTCCAATAAAGTCAAGAAAATAACATTTATATTTCAACAACTGCAGTCCAAAAAAAGGGAAACAATCATTCTATTACTACATTTTAAAGTTACTTTACGTGAAGAATCCAATATTTTTTCAACGAAACTTGATTTTAGTAAACCTGACATTTAATCTGTTTTGTTTCAAGTAGCACATTTTGACTGTCGCTAAAATTTTTAAATATATTTAGAAAACAATTTTTCCGACATCCTGAAATCAAGAGCAGTACAAAACTATTACATACATAAAGAAATAGTATATAAAAAAACCTTTAAAACGTTTTCTTTCAAGTTTTAAAGCGCACACTAACAAATAAAAAGTGTTACGTTCAATAAAGTCAAGAAAATAACATTTATATTTCAACAACTGCAGTCCAAAAAGAGGGAAAAAATCATTTTATTACAACATTTTTAAGTTTCTTTACGTGAAGAATCCAATTTTTTTTCAACGAAACTCGATTGTAGTAAGCCTGTCATTGCATCTGTTTTTTTTCTAGTACCACATTTTAACCGTGGCTAATAATGGTCAAATATACTTAGAAAGAAATTTTCGCTTCTTACTAAATTAAACCGTAGTTCAAAACTAGCAGATATATTCAGAAATGCTATATAAAAAAACCTATAAAACGTTTTCTTTTAAGTTTTAAAGCGTATACTAACAAATAAAAAGTGTTAAGTTCAATAAAGTCAAGAAAATAACATTTATATTTCAACAACTGTAGTCAAAAAAGAGGGAAAAAATCATTCTATTACAACATTTTTCAGTTACTTTACGTAAAGAATCCAATTTTTATCAACGAAACTCGATTTTAGTAAACCTGTCATTGAATCTGTTTTGTTTCTAGTACCACATTTAACCGTCGCTAAAAATGTTCAAATATATTTAGAAAGAAATTTTTGCTACTTTCTGAATTAAACCGTAGTTCAAAACTAGCAAATTCCTAAAGGACTGCTATATAAAAAAAAGTCTAAAACGTTTTCTTCTAAGTTTTATTGCGTATACTAACAAATAAAAAGTGTTACTTTCCATAAAATCTTGCAAATAACATTTATATTTCAACAATTGCAGTCCTAAATAGGGAAAAAATCATTCTATTACATCATTTTTAAGTTACATTACGTGAAGAATCCAATTTTTTTTCAACGAAACTCGATTGTAGTAAGCCTGTCATTGCATCTGTTTTGATTCTAGTACCACATTTTAACCGTGGCTAATAATGGTCAAATATATTTAGAAAGAAATTTTCGCTTCTTACTAAATTAAACCGTAGTTCAAAACTAGCAGATACTAAAAGAAATGCTATAAAAAAAAGCTGTGAAACGTTTTCTTTCAAGTTTTAAAGCGTATACTAACAAATAAAAAGTGTTACGTTTAATAAAATCAATCAAATAACATTTATATTTCAACAACTGCAGTCTAAAAAAAGGAAAAAAATCGTTGTATTAAAACATTTTTTGGTTACTTTACGT
>NW_014571745.1:0-1708 GCF_001313835.1 Polistes canadensis
TGTCTTTTAATTTGGTGTAAATAGAATTTATTTTTGTTAGATTATAAAAAACCAATTTGATATTAGTGTTTTTAAAACATTTATTTATTTTACTTGCTAAAGGTTTAATATACGGAAACTTAATGTATTTTTTATCTTGTAGATTCGGATTCTTTACACGATCTTTGTCAATTTTAAACTCATTAAATACCATGTGTATGAGACTCATGGGATAGTTATTATTCTTTAAAAGAGTCTCTATTTTTTTCCTATTTTCTGTATGAAACTTATTACTGCTGAAAGTTGAAGCTCTTAATAATAAACCTTTTATAGTTCCAATTTTTTGACTTAAGGGATGGTTCGAATTGTAATTGATACATCGCCCTGAGTTTGTTAGTTTTACATACCAATTCGTTAATATGGTTCCATTTTCATTTCTTATGATTGTTACATCTAAGAATGGTAATGCTCCGTTATCTTCCACTTCGGTGGTGAACTGGATTTTTTCATTTATCATATTGAAGGTCTTAAGTGCTAATTCATGATACCTTCTTATTAAGAATTTTATTTTTGGACGAGAGAAACAACTGATTAAATTTTAAATAGTGAATACCGATATGTTCTGCTTAATCTATCAGTCTAATAGACCTCGTAAGGGATGTTATTTATGATTGAAATTTAAAATAATGGTGCTTATAATACATGAATCTTAACAGAAAAGTTGCTATCAGCTAGAGATGTATAGTAAAGTTAGTGAGCGTAAGACTGGAAAATAAGAGAAGCTTACAAAAAATGACGTAAAATAATTTTACAGTATTTTTTTGCAATTTCAAAAATGTTTTTGTTATTACTTTTAATCGGTCACCAAAGGTTCTTTGATACATGGAATCCTAACATAAAATCATATTTAGGAAAACGAGTTACAAAGTTATATTGCAACAGTTGTTTCCTCCTAAATGATTTATTTTTTTTAACTGGTACGCTCGATATTTTTCTTGACAAAGGCAATGGTCATGTAACCTAAAAAAGCTTGATTACTAACTAAGGTAGGTCCTCCTCCGATTTGTTTGAAATTTTTACCACTTGTATTTGACTAATAGAATATTCACTGTGCCTTTAAACAAGACGTTTACATTTAGCCGTTTGTGAAAAAACGCGGATATAAGTTTCACACAGATCTGTATTCTTTTAGCTGTAGGAGTGTTATTGTCTTTAATATCGACGCTGTGTGTATCTCTGATGCCGCTGATATCTATATCTTTTTTGAAGTTATACATCTTTTGGCGCGTTTAGGACAAAATTTGGAGAGTAAATTTTTACGATGTTTGAGCACCTCGACAAAAATAAACTTCCGCTATTCACACCACGAAGTCTGTCAGTATTTACGATGCGCGGGCAGAGCGATTGTAAATGTACAGCATAAAGTATTTCGATAAATCGTTTTTACATTTAGTATGGACTAATATCTATATTTAGATAATTCTATATACAAACGACGTGATTTATATATTGATATAAATAAAAATTATTTATGTTTTCTGAAGCTATTCATTATAAATATTAAAAACAGTGGTTATTGATATTAACAAAACTGTGAATATTTTCCAAAATATCTTCAAAAACATTGATTATTTGTGAATATAAGTAATAAAAGTCTTTTTTGAGATTAATTGTGACACGTTGTATTATTTGTTAGTTTTCGGAGGTTAACTAAGGTACGTAATGTTAT
>NW_014571746.1:0-1672 GCF_001313835.1 Polistes canadensis
AATTAAACCGTAGTTCAAAACTACCAGATACATAAAGAAGTGCTGTATAAAAAAAACTGTAAAACGTATTCTTTCAAGTTTTATAGCGCACAGTAACAAATAAAAACTGTTACGTTCAATAAAATCAAGAAAATGACATTTATATTTTAACAAGTGCAGTCCAAAGAAAGGAAAAAAACCATTTTATTACAACTTTTTTTTATTTCCTTAAGTGAAGAATTCAATTCTCTTTAACCGAAACTCGGTTGTAGTAAAACTGATATCCATTCTGATTTGTTTCTAGTGGCACATTTTAACTGTCGCAAAAAATTTTTATTATTTTTGAGATAAAGTTTTTGCTATTTTCTGGTTTTAATCGTTGTTTAAAACTATAAAATTTTCATTAAAGTTCTGTATAACAGAAGCTATAAAACTTTTTCTATCAAGTTTTAAAAAGTATACTAACAAATAAAAAGTGTTATGTCTAAAAAAATCCAGCAAATATCATTTACATTACAACAACTGATGTCCCTGAAAAGAGATAAAATCATTATATTACAACTTTTTTTGGTATCCCTACGTAAAGAATTCAATTCTTTTTCAACGAAACACGATTCTAGTAAACCTGACATCTATTCTGTCTTGTTACTAATAGCACATTTTACCGTCACTATAAATTTTTTTATATAATTAAGAAAAATTTTCGCTGCTTTATGAAATAAATTTTTGTTTAAAACTTTCAGATACATAAAGAAATGCTATATAACAAAAGCTGTAAAACGTGTTATTTCAAGTGTTAATACACACAGTAACAAATAAAAAGTGTTACGTTCAAGAAAAACAAGCAAATAACATTTATATTTCAACGACTGCAGTCCAAAAAAAGAAAAAAAACCATTTTAATAARAATTTATATTGTTATTTTACGTGAAGAACTCAATTCTTCTCCAACGAAAATAAATTGTAATAAACCGGACATCTATTCTGTCTAGTTTCTAATAGCAAATATTTACCTTCACAAAAAATATATAATATATTTAAAAAGAAATTTTTGCTACTTTTTGAATTAAACTGTAGTTCAAAACTAGCAGATACATAAAGAAATGCTACATAAAAAAGCTGTATACGTTTTCTTTCAAATTTTAAAGCGCATAGTAACAAATAAAAAGTGTTACGTTCACTAAAATCTAGCAAATAATATTTATATTTCAACAACTGCAGTCCAAAAAAAGGAAAAAAATCTTTTCATTACAACATTTTTCGGTTACTTCACGTGAAGAACTTAATTCTTTTTCAACGAAACAAGGTTTTAGTAAGCCTGACATCTATTCTGATTTATTTCTAGTAGCATATTTTTACCGTCGCTAAAAAATTTATATTATAGTTAAAAAAAAACGTTCGCCACTTTCTGGTTTGAATCGTTGTTAAAAACTATAAAATTTCCTATAATGTGCTGTATAACAGAAGCTATAAAACGTTTTCTATCAAGTTTTAACACGTATACTAGCATATAAAAAGTGTTATGTCCGATCAAATCCAGCAAATATCATTTACATTACAACTACTGCAGTCAAAAAAAAGGAAAAAAATCATGTTATTACAAAAATTATTTGGTATTTTACGTGTAGAACTCGATTCTTTTTCAACGAAACACGATGGTAGTAAACCTGACATCCATTCTTTCTTGTTTCTA
>NW_014571747.1:0-1767 GCF_001313835.1 Polistes canadensis
AAAAAAAAAAAAAACAAAATAAAAGAATAGAAAAGAAGTAGCCTTCGTTAGAAAAGTTGTAATCCGATTACTATTATAACTTTTTAATCGTTGCGGGATCGAGAAGAGTATAATTATTTAAAAAAAAAAGAGAAGGAAAAAGAAAGAAAGAAAGAAAGATAGAAAGAGAAAAAAAAAAGAAAGATAAAAAGATGGGGTGTGTACACTCATCGTTTATGGACGATGAGTTTACCGTTCGTGGATATTGGCGAATGACTAGCCAGCCACAGGGAAAAGAAAAAAAGGCAAATGCCGATGAAAGAGTATGCGAGAACGCGCGCGTGTATGTGTGTATTCTATATATGTATGAAAGAAAAAAGATAGTGAAAGATAGGGGGGGGTGTAGAGGAAAGAGGGAGAATGTAGTAACACGTCATCCTTTTCTTCCCAAGGGTAGAAAAATAACGGCACGCATGTCGACGCTGGGTGTTGACTGTGCTCCGTTGTAGAGGGGCCTTGGAAAGAAATTGAACGAGAAAAAGGGCAAAAAAATTAAAAAAGAAAAAAAAACAGCAACAACACACACAGACACACGCACAAACGCAAAATAAAAAACTAGAACGAAAAAGGTCGGTTATAGGGTTACCACGTGGCTGCTGTTAATTTTTAATGCTAGCCAAAGAGTGATAAACTAGTATGTAGATGTGTGTGTGTGTGTGAGAGAGAGAGAAAGGGTCAGGTGATGCGGAGGGGGAAGAAGGGCGGGTGTTAGAGGCCGGACCATCGGTCGGGATGCAATTCTTTTTGCTCGTTTTTTCTTTTTTCCCCTCAATATATTTTTTTTTTCTCGTCAATCCAATTTTTTTGGTTCCTCTCTCTCCCTCTCTCTCTCTCTTTTTCGCTAGAAGTCCTTTACTTTTTTTCCTTCGTTTTTTTTTCCTTTTTTTTTTTTTTTTTCATTCCCACCCAAATAACACCAGGACGCGAAAGGTTAATGGGAATTCGTGATTTCATCCGGATGCAAGGCCGAAGCGTCGAGATTTCAATGGTCTCGCCTGTCCCCAAGGGCACCCGAAAGGTGCAATTAACGTCGACGCCCACCACACGAGATTTATTGGTCCTTCCGTCTATAATTGCTTTCAAGAAGCGGCCGAATTGAAGAATTTTCTCTTTTTTTTCTCTTTTTTTTTTCTTATTTCTTTTTTTTATTTTTCATACTCCTCCTATCTTTCCAAAAAAAAAAGAAGATACGATTGGAAAAGGGACAGAAGATAAGTGTAAGAATTAAGAGAATTAATGAATAAATTTAGAAAGAGAAAGAAAATAAAATTAAGAAAGAGAAATAGAAGAGAGAGAGAGAGAGAAGCAATTGAAAATGATAGAATTGAGAGTGAGAGAGAATTGTTACTGAAATGAAAAGAAAAAAAGAAAACAAAATTGAGAAACAGACAGAATTTAGGAAAAAAAAGGGCGAAATAGACTGAGATAGATTTGAGAAAAGGGAAAATTTAGAAAAGGATAGAAGATAGAGAAAAGAAGAATTCAGAGAGAGAGAGATAGAGAAAACAAATTGAGATGGAAAGAATTTAGTGAGAGAGAAAAGTATTTTGAAAGAATAGAAGAAAGAAATAACATTCGATGAGAAATTGAAGAGAGAGAGAGAGAGAGAGAGCGAGAAAATTGAGGTAGAAAGAATTTAACGAAGAAGGAAGAAAGAAAAAGTTAAAAGAGAGAAATGGAGAGAAATAATGGAAAGAAAAGGAGAAAGAAAATAAGAGAGAGAAAAGG
>NW_014571748.1:0-1712 GCF_001313835.1 Polistes canadensis
GTTGAAAGCGATGGATTAGACGACCGATCGATGTCTGAGATAGGCGACGAGAATCTGACTCGTTTGGTCGYYTGAGAGGACCTTKAGRAGGATGAGATGGTCGATTTTAAAATGGATCTGAGAGGACAGTGTGAATAATGAGATGTCCTACCTATTCCTCGTTCTGAGGACGACTTTTTTGAAGAGTTCTGAGAAGAACTCTCTTGATAGGTAAGGGCTTAGTAAGAGATGATCGAGATGAGGATGACTTGTGAGGGGAGTCGGGAACAGGAGCCCTCGGTTGAAGAAAGGTCTGTCCGTTGGCGTCCCGGAGGTGGATGATGAGTACTGTGGTCTAGAGCATCGGCGTTGGGATGACTTTCGAACCGAAGATCTCTGACGAACCTCCCTCACTGACTCATCTGAAGATACTAGTGAGCCCTGCGAAGACGAGACTTTCTGAGACGTCTGAGTAGTCTCTGAGAGAGAGCTTGAAGTCCTGGAGATTGGCAGCGATGATCTTGATGTAGGATAAGATGTCTTAGGCGAAGTTGGAGAAGATGTCCTTGATGGTGGAGGAGATGTCCATTTCTCGGGGTGGATGATCGTGTGGTGCCGATCTCCACACTCGTTGCACCGCCTATTACTCCTGCATTGCCTAACATTATGCCTGCCTAAGCTGTTATAAAACAGGCAAGACTCTGCTATGATCTTCTCCTTCTTCTGTTGAGTTAGACTCCTGAATAGAGGACAGAAGGCGATGTATTGCTTATGACTACAGTAGCTGCAAGTATTTAAGAGGTCGGTGATAAATTGCATAGGATGTTTCTTGATGGGCCTTTTATCCAGGGCCAACTGAGATGATCCGGTTGACTGAGATGTCGTGGTAGGCGTAGTGGCCTTCGCCTTTACGTTTAAGGCCCTTGCATAGGACCTTGTGGGGGGAGATGTAGGCCGTTAAAATTTCATCCTAACTCCCTCGTAAGACCTACGAGTCTCGATATGTTCTAGTGCTCTTGCGGTACTAAAGAGATGACTCATTAGTCTCTCTAGCGGTGGGAATTCGCTTAATGCTCCTAGTCTTGTTTCCCAGTCCTCGCGAGTTTTGTCATCTAATGCCAACCCAACCTGATGGACTAGGATGTGATCCCATTGATCAACCGGGCATCCTAATGTCTCTAGGGCACTTAGAGATAACGTTACGAGATGGATGATCTTTTTTAGAGATCCCGATGACCTATCCTTAATGCGAGGGAGGGCCATTAGCCTATCGAGATTTGCTAGTATCAATAGGCGCTTATTGTCGAACCTGGCCGACAATTGATTCCATGCGATCGCAAAGGAATCTGCTGATAGTTTCAAGTTGGTCACCACCTTGGCTGCCTCTCCCTCTAGGCTGGTCCTTAGGTAGTGCATTTTTTCAACTTGTGAGAGGTCCGGGTTATCTTTGACCATTGAGGAAAATAATTCCTCGAAAAGCCTCCACTCTGAAAAGGCCCCAGAAAACTTGAGCAGCGCGATATTTGGCAGTACAGACCGCGGACGAGACTGCAGCTGAGGCATTGCTTGCGATGCTTGCCGAGAGAGCTCCACTATGCGTTGATTTAGCAGCGTAATTCCGGCTAAATATATTTGCATAGTGGCGTCATAGCGATTGTTCCTAAAATACGGCTGCTCCATTGCCGTTTCACGAGACGATGACACTATTCGGTCATGTTCAGCATCGAATTTTG
>NW_014571749.1:0-1767 GCF_001313835.1 Polistes canadensis
AACGTATAATAACTTGTCCTTTAATTCACGTTAGTCGAATTTAACATGACCTCGTTCGTTCCAAGCGAATTTTCTATCCTTTTTTTTTTTTTTTTCTTTTTTTTCTCTTTTCTCCGATTCTATCTATCTCTTACTTCTTATTTCCCATCTCTTTCTCCATTCGGTTAGCTATTTTCCAGGAGCTTCGATCTATTCAATCTCGATGCAAAGGCGATCTCACGTGCAGTAATAGCTTGTCAGCCGCACCGAGCTTGCAGCTGATAAACGGTAGCCTCCCTGGGCAATCCTTTTTTAAGGTTCTCTGCTACGAATGCGTTTCACCTTTTCCTTATTCCTTCTACTTCTTTTTCTTCCCCCTCTTCCTATTTTTTCTTTCTTTTTTTTCTTTCATTCTCTAACTTACGTATTCAGTAGTAGTCCTTCCACGAGCTTGCTGTGTAACCTATTATTCTCGATTATATCCTAACTAACTCTATTCTTGCTTTTTTTTCTAATTTACCAAGCTTACGAATAATTTTGATGACCCCCCTACGAAAACTACCCCTTCTTTATTTTCCTATGTGTAATTTGCATTTTATTGAAAATAAAGTATATATATTTTTTCTCTCTCTCTCTCTCTCTCTCTTTTTTTCATTTTTTTTTTTTATTTCGTTGTTTAACATTTTTTTTTCTTCACCATTGCTGTGAAATATTGGATACCTTAGTAAATATTTGAACGTTCTAGGGCATAACGCGATGCATCGTTTATTTACAACATGCCGATCTCGCACGGCTTTCCTCGCTGGTTGGATTTTTTTTTTTCTTTTTTCATTTTTCATTTCTTTTTTTTTTCTTCTTTCTCTCTTCCTTTTTTTTTTTATTTTTTTATTTCTCACAAAAATATACGACTATTTATTTCGCATTTACCCGAAAAATCGATATTGCAACGTAACACAGCGCAGCATACACGTTTCGAATTCGCTATTAATTAAATCATAAATATCGATTGATTTAAAATACACGATTTTGAGTTAGACCGAAATAATCAATAATTTTTTTAATACATAACACATCTCGATTTACCTTATATTATTATTTCGTAAACGTTCAATTGGATTGAAACGTGAACGATCCTATCAATTCTCTCGATTTTTTTCCTTTCTTCCCTTTCTATTCTCATTCTGTCTTTTTTTTTTTTTTGTTCTTTTCTATTTTCTCTTTTTTCCTTGGTTCTTTTCGTTTCCCTTCTCGCGTAGGACGACGGAGACCATTGAAAATTTCGTCTCACGTACGGGGTCGCGCAGCCGAAAATAAATTCAAACGACCCGTAGAGAGGACCAAGAGAAATAAAGAGAGAAAGAGATAGATAGATAGATAAAGAGAAAGAGGGAAATAGAGAAAGAGAGAGAAAGAAAGAAAAGAGAAAGAGAACAGAGAAAAGACAGAGCCGACTCGCGAGACCAATATTCCCGATAGCACCAGGGTAAGATGGACGTTTTCTCATTTCCGAGGAGCGACCCTTTGGCCAGATTCTCGTGACCATCCATCGTTTGTCTTCCGTGAGAGATGTCATCCTCGAAAATAAAGAGAAAGGGAGAGAGAGAGAGAGAGAGAAAAATAGAGAGAGAAAGGAAAGGTTTCTGGCAGAATGAAACCACGGTACGACGTTAACGGCGATTATATCTCCATTATGTTCGACAATTTTCAGAAAAATGAACGAACATGAGGTTGCACGTTTCTTCGTTCTCTCTCTTTCGCTCTTTTTATATTTTCTCTCTCTCTCTCTCT
>NW_014571750.1:0-1766 GCF_001313835.1 Polistes canadensis
ATAATACAAAAATTGAATAATTCAAAAATATTATAGAAACGTGTAATAAAAGGATTCTGCTTATTTTTTAAACGAATTTTTCTTCCTCGTATTTTTTGTTTTTTTTTTTAAGACAGATTTCCATCCATCTGACGTATTGTTTCTTCGTTCTCTGTTTTCATTGTGATTTTAAAACGTTTCGGATATAATTGATATTTTTACGATAATAATTATGAAATGTATTTAAACAATTAGTAATTAATATGATGATAGAATCTGATATCGAAGAGGCCAAGGTTTTTCATTTGGTTGGTATCGACGTTTTAAATATAATATCAAGCTTTAACAGGATCTAGCTTATACATTTGAAAACCTTTGCTGTAACATTATTGTTAAATATTAAAAGAACATGACTGATTAATTAATTTCATAGAAAATTTGTTTCGTTTTGTTTAAAATAATATCCAATCCAATTTTATAGCAGGGTTTTTAGAGTTTTCAAATTAGGTGAGACATAAAAAACGAAACACTATACTTGTATCTAATGCACAAGTCTTTAATTTTATGTAATTTTGATTTTTGTTATTTACATATTTTCAAACACATTGATAGAATTAATACAAAATAAATGTATAAATGAAATATAAAAAATAATAAAAAATATAATAAAATAATATATGAGTATAAAGATTTATTATGAATTAACACGTTTCATTGCATAAGCAAACAAAGCTTAAATAACTTTCTCAATTGGGAATTAAATGTGATTGGATATAAATGAAGTTTTTTATAATGTATCATATTGATTTATAAGATAAAAGATAACGTTTTCTACCATATTAAAGAATAGGGAGATGGTACAGAAGATAAAGAAAAATAAAGATATATATATATAGGTTAACTATCGAAGCGAGTGGTCATATTTTATCGGCTCTTTGAAGGGAGAAAATCGTTAGGATTCTCTCGTAAAATCTTAATGTGATTTGGCTTGAAGAAAAGCCAGACCCCATTTCGTTTAATTTCGATAATCGAATTCTGATTTGATATTTTACATTTTAAAATGGAGCCCGTATTTTACTTCAAATGTTTATTTTGTTGGATAAATGAGATCGATTTGGAATTTAAAATGAAACTTATTGATTATGTTTATATTCTATTGGATTTGTCAATAACAAAAAAAAGTCATGTCGGTGTTCTCAGTATTTCGGTTCTGAATAATATATATGTTTGTATTAGTAGTACATTTTGAGTAGTATAATTAAACAAAAAATATGAAATAAATTAATTAATTAAACAAGAATATTTAAAGAATTTAGTTGATTCGTAAATAGTTAATATAAATTATTTATGTAATATAATTCCGTCAGATTTAGGTTTTAGTTATTTTACTAGTTTTCTTATTCATATATAATATTAATATTAAATTTGTAGTAGAGTAAAATTAAATAATCAGAAATAATTAAGCATGAATATTTGCAGGATTTAGTTGATTTATAATCATTGATATAAATTTACTATTAGATGTCATTTATGATCTTTTTTTAAAACAATCTTTCTATGAAATAACATAGTCGTGTGGTAAAAGAAACTAAAGAGATTGCCTCCGGCTTGAACATTTCAGCCGCGTTTTCCTTTAACAACTGAAATGTGTTATGTCCCTTAGAAAACGTATATTTTTTCTCTCTCTCTCTCCCTCTTTGTGTTTACTTTCTTCTTCGTGTTCTTTAACGATACGGAATCCATCTTAAAAAGAAGCTCGTTCGTTTCGTAGCCACACTTCTTCATGA
>NW_014571751.1:0-1679 GCF_001313835.1 Polistes canadensis
TGCTATATAACAAAAGCTGTAAAACGTTTTCTTTCAAGTTTTAAAGCGTATACTAACAAAAAGAAAAATTTAGATCTAATAAAATCAAGCAAATAACATTTATATTTCAACAACTGCAGACGAAAAAAGAGAAAAAATCATTTTATGACCACTATGTTTGGTTACTTTACGTGTACCAATAAATTTTTTCCGACATATTTCTATTGTAGTCAACCAATTATGTATTATGTTAAGTTTTTATTAGCACACTTGTACATTCACAAAAAAAATTCAATATATTTAAAATGAAATTTTCGCTACTTTCTGAATTAAACGGTAGTTCACAATTATCAGATAAAAAAAGAAAGGCTATATAACAAACGCTGTAAGACGTTTTCTTTTAAGTTTTCAAGCGTATACTTATAAGTAAAAAGTGTTTCCTTCAGTAAAATCCAGCCAATAACACTTATAATTCTACAACTGCAGTTAAAAAAAAGAAAAAAAAACATTTTATTACAACATTTATTGGTTACTTAACGAGAAGAATTCAGTTCTTTTAAAACAAAAATCGATTGTAGTAAACCTGACATCCATTCTGTTTTGTTTCTAGTAGCACATTTTAACCTTCGGTAAAAATGTTTAAATATATTAAAAAAGACATTTTAGCTACTTTTTGAAATACACTGTCAGTCACAACTATCATATATATAAAGAAATGCTATAAAACATAAGCTGAAGAATATTTTCTTTCAAGTTTTCAAGCATATACTAATAAGTAAAAAGTGTTTCGTTTAATAAAATCCAGCTAATAACATTTATAATTCTACAACTGAAGTTTAAACAAAGGAAAAAAATCATTTTATAAACACATTTTTCAGCTACTTTATGTGAAAAACTCAATTTTTTTTCAACGAAAATCGATAATAGTAAACCTGACATCTATTCTCTTTTGTTTCTAGTAGCACAATTTAACCGTCGCTAAAAATGTTTAAATATTTTCAGAAAGAATTTTTTGGTTCTTTTTGAAATAAACCGTAGTTAAAAACAATCACATACATAAAGAAATGCTATAAAACAAAAGCTGTGAAACGTTTTCTTTTAATTTTTAAAGCGTATACTAACAAATGGAAAGTGTTCCGTTTAATAAAATCCAGCATATAACATTTATAATTCAACAACTGCAGTTCAAATATAGGAAAAAAATCATTTTATTGCAACATTTTTTGGTTACTTAACGTAAAGAATTATATTTTTTTTCAGCGAAAATTGATTGTAAAAAACCTGACATTCATTCTGTTTTGTTTCTAGTAGCACATTTTAACCCTCGTTAAAAATGTTTAAATATATTAAAAAGAAATTTTTGCTACTTTTTGAAATAAACCGTAGTGTAAAGCTATCAGATTCACAAAGAGATGCTATAAAACAAAAGCGGTAAAACATTTTCTTGCAAGTTCTCAAGCGTATTCTAATAAGTAAAAAGTGTTTCGTTCAATAAAATTCAGCAAATAACATTTATAATTCTACAACTGCAGTTCAAAAAAAGGAAAAAAATCGTTTTAGTACAACATTTTTTGGTTATTTAACGTGAAGAATTCTATTCTTTTACAACGAAAATCGATTGTAGTAAACCTGACATCCATTCAGTTTTGTTTGTAGCAGCACATTTTAACTGTCGCTAAAAATGTTTAAATATATTTAGA
>NW_014571752.1:0-1770 GCF_001313835.1 Polistes canadensis
AAAGTTTCACCCTGTATGCACGATACAATAATTGAATCGTAAAATTTAAGGGGACGAACGCATAATCCCAATTGTAACAACACCTAACATAAACGCGATAAAAAAAAAAAAAAAAAAAAGAAAAGAAAAAACAAGCAAATGAATGAAGAAAAGCAATTGTGTAATAATGAAAGCTTAATGATAGTAAGAGAGTGTTGGTGCTTTCACGATAAAGCCGTGTTGTGTATTTCCAAAATTTTCATATATTACATAAAATAATATGTTTATTATTATACACACATATTTTCACTATGGTCATACGCGTGTTCATGTGGCTAAACACACAAAACAAAAAAATCCTTTCTAACCTTTTTCCGATCATTAAGAACGTAGAAAAACAAAAAAAAAATATATATATATTCATTTTTCTTTATATGGTATTTTTTTTCTCTTTTTTATTTTTTTTTTTCTAAACTCGTTCATCGTTATCCGCTGCCTCTGAGCTCCTGCCTCCTAATAATAGCGCTTATGAAAGTGATAAACAAAAAAAAAAAAAATAGAAAATATATATTAGCTTGTTCGGAAAGTAATTACGTTTGTTATTTTTTTTTTGCTTTAATAACCAAACACACAAAAGACAATTTTATTTTTGTATTTACAATTTGTCAAAATGCAAACGATCGAATTTATGACAAATTCAATTCTTTCAACTTAAACGTGATGCATTTGGCGAATTAAAAAAAAAAAAACAAACCACAAAAAAAAAAATTAAATACTAAGGTATATGTGTATGTTACGTAAATTTAATTATTAACGATATCTATACGAAAACAAAAAAAACACAAATTATTTTCCGAACAATCCGATAATTAATAATAATAATAATAATAATCAAGCAAACAAATATTGATAAAACGTAAGGGAAAAAAAACGTGAGAGAAACAACGAGGTAACTTTTAAGAAAAATTTTGATTAAATTAGGAATAAGAGAGAGAGAGAGAGAGAATGAAAGAAAGAGAAAGAGAGAGAGAGAGAGAGAGAGAGAGACAAAAATATAATCCTTTTAGGTAAGCTCATTAATAAGATTTGAAAACTATATATCGAAGGATATACTTTCTTTTTTTTTTCTCAAGAAGAAGATATATATATATATATATAGTATATACATCATTTCTTACGTAGTTGCTTACATTTGTATTCAAGCAAGAATATGATTAAAGCTGCGTAATTAATTTTTCTAAAATAACCACAAATTTTTCCTCTTGTTTGTTTATTTTTTTGGGGGGTAGGGGTGGGGGAGGTAGAGGGATTTCTCTTTTTGTTTTCTTTTTTTTGTCATTTTTTTTTTTTTTCCAATGTATTTTATTTCATTTACAATCTATTCTCGGTAATTATTTTTCATCACGAAAAAAGAGAAGAATCTTTTTGATAATGTTTAGATCGAACATATAATTATAATAATTATATCCAAGAAAGAAAGAGAGAGATTGATTAAAATTACGCAGGTAAGTTGATTAAAAATATCTTACATTTAGCTTAGTTAAATTAGATAGTTGCATAATTTTCGTCGCATTTCCTTGTCTGACGCAAAACGTCGAAGTTTCTTTCTAATCGTCTAACAAAAAGTCAAGTCGAACATTTTTCTTTAGTTTTTCTTGTTTCTTTTTTTTTTTGTTTTTTTTTCTTTTTAATTAGAAATTGGCAATAAGTATAATATAAAATAAAATTAAGTAATAATATTCAAGTACAATTAAAATTATGCAACGACTTATTATAAATACATTGACATAT
>NW_014571753.1:0-1765 GCF_001313835.1 Polistes canadensis
TTTTTTTTTTCATTTTTTTTTCTGTATAACAACTAGCATATAACATAATTTATTCAGTTATTATAAAAGCGGCATCACTTTTGTGCGTTTCTTACATTTAGTCGTCGTTGCACAAAATAGAAGAAAAGTAATATACACTAATTCACGTATCAAGTATGCGTGTAATATGTAATGAGTATGTATTGTACATATATATGTATATATATGTATCGAATCGATTATGTTGATAATGATACGTGGTTATTAACGTTTATTACATCATTTCACGTACGAGTTGTAAAAATGTCTTTTGATCGAATCGTGACGTGGTTTGTGTATATCTGAACAAATTCTACAAAAAGAGAGAGAGAGAGAGAGAAAGAAAAAGAATGATAGGAGGACACGTAGAAGGCGTATTTTCATCAAAGTCGCCGACAATCGAGTTGTAAACATTCGATTATTGTGAGCTAACATAAATCAGAATGCCATTTACGTAAGATGCAACAGTAATGGTTTTTAACTATATCCTGATATTTTTGCTTGAACGATTAGAGAGAAATAAATGAGCAAACCAAAAGAAAAATAATAGAGAGAGAATGTTAAATTTAATTATTTTATAAATACGTAAGGAAAATAAAAATAACATTATAAGTATAATTAAATGATAACAGTTATATGTAATGGTATCATCTTTTTCAATGTTGCAATATTATCCGAACAACGATTAGAGAGAAATAAATAAATAATAAAAAAAAAAAAGATAAAAAGAGGGAATTTGTGTGTGTGTGTGTTAAATGAAATTATTTATAAATACGTAAGGAAAATAAAAATAAAACATTATACGTATAATTAAATGATAACATTTATATATAACAGTATCATCTTTTTCAATGTTGAAATAATATCCGAACAATGTGATTCTCCGATTTGAAGTAATTTTTATTTAAAAAAAAAAAAAAAAAAAAAAAAAAAAAAAACAAAAAAACACACAAATTTCTTGTCAGGTTGTTGAATAGCACACAGATGATGATAAAATTATTTTATTTACCATGAACATTTTTCGTATCGGCCTATGACACTGCAATTATTGTTATTATTATTATTGCATTGTTTTGATTTTTGTCTTATTTTTACGACGAACGGAAAATTATTATTTACAAAGAAAATATAGGAGAAAAAAAAAGAAAATTCGCACAGTACCGACGAACGTTGTAATTATTATAATCGTAATATTATTTTTCTTCTGTCTCTCTCTCTCTCTTTTTTATTTTTTGATTTGCGAAGAATACAAATTTATATAATAAAAATAAAAATAAAAATAAAAATAAAAATGAAAATAAAAATAAAAAATAGAAATAAAATATACACGTCAGAAATTATTTTAACCAATCGTTGCATTGTTTTTTTTCTTCTTTTTTTTTTTCTTTCCAAAACACAAAAAAGCAACGATAAGAAAATAATTTACATTTTATTGAAAACGTTGTGGGAATAATAATAATTATTATATCATTTTTGTCTTCTTCAACTCTCTTCGTGGATTGTAAAAGAAAAAAAAAAAAGAAATAAAAAAGAGAATGATCCGAGGATCAACACGAAATGCATAATATTTGCACGCAAGAGTCTAAGTGATTTCTCAGAGAGGAAAACTTTAGTTATTAATTATTAAAATAACGACTAATGGAAGAATTTTTAAAACGTTTCTTATCCGTTTAATTAGTTTTTGATCTTGTGTCGATGATGATATCAACTTTGTGCATATATGTCTATGTGTGTGTGTTTTTTTTTT
>NW_014571754.1:0-1702 GCF_001313835.1 Polistes canadensis
ATAGTTTTACAGTACGGTTTAATTCAGAAAGTAGCAAAAATTTTTTTTAAATATAATAAATCTTTTTTGTGAAGGTAAAAATTTGCTATTAGAAACAAGACAGAATTGATGTCTGGTCTACTCCAATCGAGTTTCGTTAAAATGGAATTGAATTATTCACGTAAAGTAACCAAAAAATGTTGTAATATTATGATATTTTTCCTTTTTTTAAACTGGAGTTGTTGAAATATAAATGTTATGTGCTAGATATTATTGAAAGTAACACTTTTATTTTGTAAGTATACGCTTTAAAACTTGAAAAAAAACGTTTTACAGGTTTTGTTTTATAGCATTTATATATGTATCTAATAGTCTTGAACTACTGTATAATTCAGAAAGTAGCAAAAGTTTCTATCTAAATATATTACAACATTTTTAGCGACGGTAAAAATGTGATACGGGAAACAAAACAAAATAAATGTCAGGTTTACTATTATCGAGTCTCGTTAAAAAAGAATAGAATTCTTTACGTAAAGTAACCAAAAAATGTTGATATAAAATGATTTTTCTCTTTTTTTTGGACTGCAGTTGTGGAAATATAAATGTTATTTTCTAGATTTTATTAAACGTAACACTTTTAATTTTTTAGTATACGCTTTAAAACTTGAAAGGAAACGGTATACAGCTTTTATAATACAGCATTTCTTTATGTATCTGATAGTTTTGAACTACGGTCTAATTAATAAAGTAGCGAAAATTTCTTTTTAAATATAATTAAACATTTTAAGCGACTGTTAAAATGTACTACTAGCAACAAAACAAAATAAAAGTCAGGTTTACTACAATCGAGTTTCGTGGAAAATAAATTGAATCCTTCACGTAAAGTAACCAAAAAATGTGGTAATAGAATGACTTTTTTCCTTTTTCTCGACTGCAGTTGGTAAAATATTAATGTTATTTGCAGGATTTTATTAAACGTTACACTTTTTATTTGTTAGTATACGCTTTAAAACTTGAAAGAAAACGTTTTACAGCATTTGTTATATAGCATTTCTTTATGTATCTAATAATTTTGAACTACTGGTTAATTCAGAAAGTAGCAAAAATTTCATTTTAAATATATTTATTCTTTTTTGTAAAGGTAAAAATGTGCTATTAAAAACAAGACAGATTGGATGTATTGTTCACTACAATCGAATTTCGTTGAAAGAAAATTGAATTCTTCACGTAAAGTATCCAAAAAATGTTGTAATAAAAAGATTTGTCTCCTTTTTTTGGACTGCAGTTGTTGAAATATAAATGTTATTTTCTAGACTTTATTGAACGTAACACTTTTTATTTGTTAGTGTACGCGTTAAAACTTGATAGAAAAAATCTTACAGCTTTTGTTATGTAGCATTTCTTTATGTATCTGATAGTTTGAAACTACGATTTAAATCAGAAAGTAGCGAAAATTTCTTTTTAAAGATAATATATCTTTTTTGTGAAGGTAAAAATGTGCTATTTGAAAAAGACAGAATGGATGTCAGGTTGACTACAATCGATTTTCGATGAAAAAGAATTGAGTTCTTCACGTAAAGTAACCAAAAACTGTTGTAATAAAATGATTTTTTCCCTTTTTTTAGTCTACAGTTGTTGAGATATAAAGCTGGATTTTACTGAACGTAACACTTTTTATTTGTTGTTATGCACTTTAAAACTTGAAAGAAAACGTTTTACAGCT
>NW_014571755.1:0-1700 GCF_001313835.1 Polistes canadensis
GGCGTGAAATGAAAGAGAGAGAGAGAGAGAGAGATAGAGGAAAATCATTATTGTAGCATAAAGAAGAGAGCTTTTCTGGAATGTTCAACGGACAATTAACTTGCTGGATTTAACGCGTAAACCTAAATATACTGGAGGAGAGTTTGACCTGAAATTTTCCAACTTTCCTTGTAACAACAAATTGTTTCACATTTGAATAGTTTTAATTAGTGTTAATTAGCATACCACCACAGTAACTTACAAATGATTTTATATATGTTTTCCCTATAGTTTTACGAAAATTATTATTACCTAGATTCTCGATTGGTACGATTACGTGTACCGATACACGATTCAATAATACGAATAATTAAAATTCTGATTTCTTTTTTTTTTACACCCATTCAATTATTCGTTTTTCAGTTTTTATTACGTTTCGTACAAATTACGAGATAATCGAATTAAACAAATGCTTTAAATTAAATAAAAATTTATATATTTATCGTTGCTTTATGCGAGATAACAACACGAACTTTGTTTATATTTTAATAAGCAAAAACAATATTTTTGATTTAATTTTCTTTTTTCCTTTCATTGATAGTAAAAAAAGGACGATACGAAAATGGAACGAGATTAAAATTGATGAAAATATTACGGAACGTGTCTATGAAAATTTGAAAAATTTCACGAATGATCCTACAAATTCTTTTTAATTACAAACGTCAATTCATTATTCGATTTGTTTGTTTTAAAAAGTAATCGAAAACGCGTGAAATTTACGGTTATATCCGATAACTAGCTTACCTCGAACATATAATCTACGGTTTCGTGCTCATACGATGAAATTAGGTGAATTATCGTCGGAAATGTACGGTCTTTCTCTCTCTCTCTATCTCTATCTCTCTTAATCATGGTATATGCGTATGCATGTACACCAATAAGCGTCACACTTGAGTGAACGTGTGCTCGGTTAGACGTAGGACGCGTTTGAAGGGTTGTACGATGCAATACGAAGGGAAGTTTGCTGGATTCGGGTTGGTTTGATGATGATGGTGGTGGTGGTGGTGGTGGTGGTAGTGGTGGTGGTGGTACGAGAGCTTTGGGCTTGCGATAGAAATTTGTATATAGGTGGTGTATGTGTATATGGGGATCATTCGTGTGTGTATATAGGTGAGAGGGATAGCGAAAGAGACACCACGTGTGTGAGTGTGTAAGAGTAAGTGAAAGAGAGGAAGGGGACGATGTGGGGTGGAGTGGGGAGGAAAAGGGAGTCTGAGGCAATCCTTTACGACCCTGCTCGTTGTCAGAGTAAACGCAAATGCATTTTGCAGTCGTGAACGTGGATCGTAATAGTAGTAGTAGTAGTAGTAGTAGTAGTAGTAATAGTCATCGTCAACTACGTTGAGAAGAGAACGGAAACGACGAGTACGTTGTGTTCTTCGCGAATTCAGACACCCTTGAAAAATCGTTGAAAAAACTCTCGTCGAGTGCGACTACGAAAAGGAGAAGGAGAAGGAGAAGGAGGAGGTGGAGGAGGAGGGGGAGAAAAGTAGAAAACTTTGTCAGCACTGAAAAAGGGGGAATAAAACAAAAATGATAAAATAAAAAAAAAATTTTTGGAGTGGTGAGAGATTGGAATAGTAAAATAAAATATAAAATAAAAGAAAAAGTAAACTCGACAATTTCCCCTAATCCCCTTTCTAACTCTCCCCCCCCCCCCC
>NW_014571756.1:0-1662 GCF_001313835.1 Polistes canadensis
GTTTAACAGCTTTTGGTATATAGCATTTCTTTATGTATCTGATAGTTTTDAACTACGGCTTAATTCAGAAAGACGCGAAAATTTTTCTTAAATGTATTGAAAAATTTATAGTGGCGGTAATATATGCTATTCAAAACAAGACAACATAAATGTCAGGTTTACTACAATCAAGTATCGTTAAAAAAGAATTGAGTTCTTCACGTTAAGTAACCAAAAAATGTTGTAATAGAATAATTTTTTTCCTTTTTTTAAACTGCAGTTGTGGAAATATAAATGTTATTTTCTAGATTTTATTGAACAAAACACTTTTTATTTGTTAGGATACGCTTTAAATCTTGAAAGAAAACGATTTACAGTTTTTTTATATAGCATTTCTTTATGTACCTGCTAGTATTGAACTACGGTTTTATTCAGAAATCAGCAAATATTTTCCTCAATATATTGAAAAATTTATAGAGACAGTAAAATGTGCTATTCGGAACAAGACAAAGTAAGTGTCAGGTTTACTGCAATCGAGTTTTGTTGAAAAAGAATTTATATCTTTACGTTAAGAAACCAAAAAATGTTGTAATAGAATGATTTTTTCCTTWTTTTRGACTACAGTTGTTGAAATATAAATGTTACTATCTGGGTTTTATTGAACGTAACACATATATATGTTAGTATACGCTTTAAAATTTGAAAGAAAACGTTTAACAGCTTTTGGTATATAGCATTTCTTTATGTATCTGATAGTTTTGAACTACGGCTAGTTTCAGAAAGACGCGAAAATTTTTCTTAAATGTATTGAAAAATTTATAGTGACGGTAAAATGTGCTAATCAAAACAACACAAAATAAATGTCAGGTTTACTGCAATCGAGTTTCGTTAAAAAAGAATCGAATTCTTTACGTAAAGTTTCTAAAAAATCTTGAAAGAAGATGATTTTTTTCTTTTTTTTGGACTGTAGTTTTTGAAATATAAATTTTATTTGCAGGATCTTATTAAACGTTACACTTTTTATTTGTTAGTATGCGCTTAAAAACTGGTGAGAAAACGTTTTAAAGCATTTTTAATATAGCAATCCTTTTCGTATCTGCTAGTTTTGAACTACGGTTTAATTCAGAAAGTAGCAAATAGTTCTTTTTAAATATTCTAAATCTTTTTTGTAAAGGTAAAATTGTGTTATTCAAAACAAATCAGAATAGATGTTAGCTTTTCTAAAGTCGAGTTTCGTTGAGAAAGAATTAAGTTCTTCACATAACGTATCAAAAAAATGTTGTAATAGAATGATTTATTTCCTTTTTTGGGACTGCAGTTGTTAAAATATATATGTTATATGCTGGATTTTATTGAACGTAACTCATATATATGTTAGTATACGCTTTAAAATTTGAAAGAAAACGTTTAACAGCTTTTAGTATATAGCATTTCTTTATGTATCTGATAGTTTTGAACTACAGCTAGTTTCAGAAAGACGCGACAATTTTTCTTAAATGTATTGAAAAATTTATAGTGACGGTAAAATGTGCTATAAGTAACAATACAGAATAGATGTCATGTTGACTACAATCGAGTTTCGTTGAAAAAGAATCGAATTCTTTACGTAAAGTAACCAAAATATGTTGTAATAAAATGATTTTTTCCTTATTTTGGACTGCAGTTGTTGAAATATAAATGTTA
>NW_014571757.1:0-1704 GCF_001313835.1 Polistes canadensis
AGAGAGAGAGAGAGAGAGAGAGAGAGAAAGATGCCGAACGTAAAAGGGCGGAGGGGTGAACGTCCATCATCGTTTTTCGTCGACGTGCCACCTGGTTTATCGCACCCTCGTTTTGCACAGGGGTGCGGCTGCCTCGATTGTCGTCCGACACGACAAAACGGCTAATCCGATGGTGTTTTCAAAATAAGCTTCCTCTCTCTTTCCTTTTCTTTCTCCCTCTTTCTCTCTCTCTCTCTCTTTCATTCTCTGTCCTTTTCTATCTTTCTTTCGATAAAGACCATTTGCGGGCACACTCTTATACTAGGTTGTTATTTCTATCTTTATTTCTCTTTCTTACTTCTGTCAACGTCTCTGTGCGGTACCGTTTTTTTCTTTTTTTTGCTTTTCGAAGTTCGTAGGAAGTAGTTGATGAAAATTGCAGTTAATAAAACTACCGATCACAAAAGGATACGTAAAAGGATCTGTAGGGCTCTGTCGATAATGTAGGTATTCTCTTTCTCTCTTTCTCTCTTTCTCTTTCTCTCATTTTCTTTTACTTTTCTGCCAATCTGTTCGAATTTCTACCGACTGTTTTATTTATTGAATTGACAAATACGGAATTACTTACTGATTCTTCTTTCTTTCTCTCTCTCTCTCTCTCTCTTTCTATCATTTTTTATTTATTTTCATCTTGAATTCGCGTTTTATATTCCTTTCCTTCTCTCTCTTTATTTCTCTTCATTTTTTAGCTTCTATTTTTTTTTTGATATCTTCTATCAAACTCGTTTAATAATTTTGGAAATAATTTAACCATCTCTGACGAGCTTTACGTTTTGAAATTTATTTGTCTTGTTTCTTTATTTTTGATTTCTTTTTCGATAAAAACAAAGTCCCGTATAAAACTTCGATTAGTTTAGTTCGTTTTTTTTTTTTTTTTTTTTTTTTTTTACTTTATTCTACACCTAGTCACAGTAATAGTTCTACTATACCGAGCTTTGCTTTCTCAGAATTTTTATTATTATTATTACTATTGTTATTATTATTACCATTTTTCTTTTTTTTATTATATTTTTTCTAACACACTGAATACCACGAGTCCATTATGTCCAAGTTTATTCGAAAGAAAGAAAAAGAAAGAAAGAGAGAGAGAGGAAATAATGAAGTTGATTTACCCTAACTATATAGAAACCCCATACGAACCCACTTTCTTTTACTTTTTTTTTACTTTCTGTATATTCCTCTCTAACCAAATAATCAAAAACCAAATTAACGATTCGATCCAATCGAACAACGTCACCACGTTTATAATAACAATGATTTTTCTCAAACATACAATATTATAGAATCGGAATAATCATTTCCCATTTAAATCCAATCGACGTAGTGTAGTTTAACGTGTTATTTAGGAACGAGATTAAAGATGGGGAACGAAGGTACAGTGGGATGGTAAGAAGGAGGGGGTAAGGGGTAACAGACAAGGGTAGTAAACGTGGGTTGTTCGAAATAACGAAATAAGTTGATGCATTGTGACTCGTCAGGTATGCGTATTAGCGTTGACAAAAAATTTAACTGGATATGGACGAGAAGTGTGGTGTGGAGGGGGGGGGATGGGGGGTTTGGGTTAAAGAGTGAAAGAATGAGAAAGGTAGATTGAAAAAAAAAAAAAAGGAAAAAAGAAGAAGAAAGATAGAAAGAGAAAAAGAGATGAGAATAAATGTGGGATGA
>NW_014571758.1:0-1642 GCF_001313835.1 Polistes canadensis
GTACAGTAACCAAAGAATGTTGTAATAAAATGATATTTTTCCKTTTTTTGWAATGCAGTTGTTGTATAATAAATGTTATTTGCTGGATTTTATTGAACGTAACACTTTTTATTTGTTAATCTACGCTTTCAAACTTAAAAAAAACGTTTCGCAGCTTTTGGTATATAGCATTTCTTTATGTATATAATAGTATTGAACTACGGTTGATTTCAGAAAGTCGCAAAAATTTCTTTCTAAATATATTTAAAAATTTTTAGCAACGGTTAGAAGGTGCTTCTGGAAACAAAACAAAATGGATGTCAGGTTTATTACAATCGATTATCGTTAAAAAATAATTGAGTTCTTCACGCAAAGTAACCAAAAACTGTTGTAATAGAATGATTATATCCCTCCTTTGGAATGCAGTTATTGAAATATAAATGTTATTTGCTGGATTTTATTGAACGTAACACTTTTTTTTTGTTAGTATACGATTTTAAACTAAAAGAAAACGTTTTACAGCTTTTGTATATAGCATTTCTTTATGTATCTAATAGTTTTAAACAACGGTTTAATTTAGAAACTAGCAAAAATTTCTTTTTAAGTATATAAAATCTTTTTTGGGAAGGAAAAAATGTGCTATTAGAAACAAGACAGAATGGACGTCAGGTTTACTACAATCGAGTTTTGTTGAAAAAGAATTAAGTTCTTCAAGTACAGTAACCAAAAACTGTTGTAATAGAATAATTATCTTTCTTTTTTTGGACTGCAGTTGTTGAAATATAAATGTTATTTGCTGGATTTTATTGAACATAACACTTTTTATTTGTTAGTATTCACTTTAAAACTTGAAAAAAAACGTTGTACTGCTTTTGTTATATAGCATCTCTTTATGTATCTAATAGTTTTGAACTACAGTTTTATTCAGAAAGTAGCAAAAATTTCTTTTTAAATATATATCAACATTTTTAGCAACGGTTAGAATGTGCTTCCAGAAACAAAACAGAATGGATGTCAGGTTTATTACAATCGATTATCGTTAAAAAAGAATTGAGTTCTTCCCGCAAAATAACCAAAAACTGTTGTAATAGAATGATTTACTCCCTCCTTTGGACTGCAGTTGTTGAAATATAAATGTTATTTGCTGGATTTTATTGAACGTAACACTTTTTATTTGATAGTAAACGATTTTAAACTAAAAGAAAACGTTTTACAGCTTTTGTATATAGCAATTCTTTATGTATCTAATAGTATTGAACTACGGTTTAATACAGAAAGTAGCAAAAATTTCTTTTTAAATATATTAAATCTTTTTTGTGAAAGAAAAAATGTGCTATTAGGAACAAGATAGAATGGACGTCAGGTTTACTACAATCGAGTTTCGTTGAAAAAGTATTAAGTTCTTTAAGTACAGTAATTAAAGAATGTTGTAATAAAATGATTTTTTCCTTTTTTTGAAATGCCGTTTTTGTAATATAAATGTTATTTGCTGGATTTTATTGAACGTAACACTTTTTATTTGTTAGTCTACGCTTTCAAACTTAAAAAAAACGTTTTGCAGCTTTTTTTATATAGCATTTCTTTATGTATCTAATAGATTTACACTACGGTTGATATCAGAAAGTCGCAATAATTTCTTTCTAAATATATTTAAACATTTTTA
>NW_014571759.1:0-1641 GCF_001313835.1 Polistes canadensis
AAATAACATTTATATTTCAACAACTGCAGTCTAAAAAAAGAAAGAAATCATTTTATTACAACATTTTTTGGTTACTTAACTTGTAGAATTTAGTTTTTTTCATCGAAAATCGATTGTAATAAACCTGACATATAATCTGTTTTGTTTATAGTAGCACATTTTTACCGTCGCTAAAAATGTTTAAATATATTGAGAAAGAAATTTTTGCTACTTTTTTGTATTAAACCGTATTTTGAAACTATTAGATACATAAAGAAACTCTATATAAAAAAAGCTGGAAAACGTTTTCTTTCAAGTTTTAAAGCGTATAATAACGAAAAAAAATGGTACGTTTAATAAAATCTAGCAAACACGACTTATAATGCAACAACTGCAGTTCAAAAAAAGCAAAAAATTAATTTTATTACAACAATTTTGATTACCCAACGTGAAGAATTTAATTCTATTTCAACAAAACTTGATTGTAGTAAACCTGACGTTTTATCTGTTTTGTTTCTAGTAGCACATTTAAACCGTCGCTATAAATGTTTACATATATTTAGAAAGAAATTTTTGCAACTTTTTGAATTAAACCGTAGTTTAAAACTGTTAGATACATTAAGAAATGCTATATAACAAATGCTGTAAAACGTTATCCTTTAAGTTTTAAAGCGTATACTAACAAATAAAAAGTGTTACGTTCAATAAAATCCAGCAAATAACAGTTATAATTCAACAACTGCAGTCCAAAAAAAGGAAAAAAATCGTTCTATTACAACATTTTTGGGTTACCTAACGTTAAGAATTCAGTTTTTTTTCAACGAAACTCGATTGTAGTCAACTTGACATCTATTCTGTTTTGTTTCTTGTAGCACATTTTAACTATCGCTAAAAATGTTTAAATATATTAAGAAACAATTTTTTGCTACTTTTTTAAATAAACCGTAGTTAAAAACTATCAGATACATAAAGAAATGCTATATAACATATGCTGTAAAACGTTTTCTTTCAATTTTTAAAGCGTATACTAACGAATAAAAAGTGTTACGTTCAATAAAATCCAGCCAATAAGATTTGTAATTCAACAACTGCAGTCCAAAAAAAGGGAAAAAATCATTCTATTATAACATTTTTAGTGGACTTTATGTGAAGAGTCCAATTCTTTTTCAACGAATCTCGATTATAGTCAACCTCACATCCATTCTGTCTTGTTTCTAATAGCACATTTTTACGCTCACAAAAAAGATTTATTTTATTTTAGAAGAAATTTTTGCTACTTTTTGAATTAAACCGTAGTTCAAAGCTATTCAATATATCAAGAAATGCTATATAAAAAAAGCTGTGAAACGTTTTCTTTCAAATTGTAAAGCGTATACTAACAAATATAAAGTGTTACGTTCAATAAAATCTAGCAAATAACATTTTTAATTCAACAACTTGCTTCCAAAAAAAGAGAAAAAATCATTCTATTATAACATTTTTAAGTTACTTTACGTGCAGAATCCAATTCTTTTTCAACAAAACTCGATTGTAGTAAACCTGACATTTAATCTGTTTTGTTTCTCGTAGCACATTTAAACGTCTCTTAAAATGTTTAAATATATTTAGAAAGAAATTTTTGCTACTTTCAGAATTAAACCGTAGTTAAAATCTATTAAATAC
>NW_014571760.1:0-1669 GCF_001313835.1 Polistes canadensis
ACTATTAGATACATAAAGAAATGCTATATAAAAAAAAGCTGTAAAACGTTTTTTATCAAGTTTTAAAGCGTATACTTACGAATAAAAAGTGTTACGTTTAATAAAATGCAGCGATTAAAATTTATTATTTAACAACTGCAGTTCAAAAAAAGGAAAAAATTAATTTTATTACAACATTTTTTGGTTACTTAACGTAAAGAATTCAATTCTTTCTCATCGATACTCGATTGTAGTAAACCTGATATTTAATCTGTTTTGTTTCTAGTAGCAAATTTTATCCGTCGTTAAAAATATTTAAATGTATTTAGAAATAAATTTTTGCTACTTTCTGAAATAAACCGTAGTTCAAAACTATCAGATACATAAAGTAATGCTATATAACGAAAGCTGTAAAAGGTTTTCTTTCCAGTTTTAAAGCATATACAAACAATTAAAAAGTGTTACGTTCAATAAAATCATGCAAATAACATTTATATTTTAACAACTGCAGTCTAAAAAAAGGAAAAAATAATTTTATTACAACATATCTTGGTTACTTAAAGTAAATAATTCAATTCATTTTCATCGAAACTCGATTGTAGTAAACCTGACATTTAATCTGTTTTTTTTCTAGTAGCAAATTCTTCTGTCTCTAAAAATGCTTAAATATATTTAGAAAGAAATTTTTACTACATTCTAAATTAAACTGCAGTTCAAAACTATCAGATATATAAAGAAATGCTATAAAACAAGAGCTGTAAAACATTTTCTTTCAAGTTGTCAAGCGTATACTAACAATTAAAAATTGTTATGTCTAATAAAATCCAGCAAATAGCACTTATATTTTAAAAACTGCAGTCCAAAAAAAGAAAAAAATCATTTTATTAAAACAATTTTTGGTTACTTTACGTGAAGAACTCAATTTTTTCAAAGAAAATTGTTTGTAATAAACCTGACATCCATTCTGTTTTGCTTTTAGTAGCAATTTTTAACCGTCGCTAAAAATGTTTAAATATATTTAGAAATAAATTTTTTCCTACTCTCTGAATAAAACCGTAGTTCAAGACTATTAGATACATAAAGAAATGCTATATAAAAAAAAGCTGTAAAACGTTTTCTATCTAGTTCTAAAGCGTATACTAACGAATAAAAAGTGTTACGTTTAATAAAATCTAGCAAATAACACTTATAATTCGACAACTGCATTTCTAAAAAAGGAAAAATATCATTTTATTACAACATTTTTTGGTTACTTAACGTAAAGAATTTAATTGTTTTTCAATGAAACTCGATGGTAGTATTCCTGACATTTAGTTTGTTTTGTTTCTAGTAGCACATTTTACCCGTTCTAAAAATTTTTAAATATGTTAAGAAAGAAATTGTTGCTACTTTCTAAATTAAACGGTAGTTTAAAACTATTAGATACATAAAGAAATGTTATTTAAAAAAAGCTGTAAAACGTTTTCTTTCAAGTTTAAAAGCGGATACAAACGAATAAAAAGTGTTACGTTCAATAAGATCCAGCAAATAACATTTATTATTCAACAACTGCAGTTCAAAAAAAGGAAAAAAACCTATTTATTACAACCTTTTTTGGTTACTTAACGTGAAAAATTCAATTTTTTTTCAACGTAACTCGATTGTAGTATACCTGAAATTTAATCTGTTTTGTTTCTAGTAGCACATTTTA
>NW_014571761.1:0-1755 GCF_001313835.1 Polistes canadensis
TGCCGGGGTGGAGGTTTGCTTCGTAAAACGCTTCTACAATCGTGCAACAACGGGAGAAAAATAATTCATTGAAGATCTATCAAAAAGGACGTTAGGCGATACTAGCGACGCTGAACGGTTGGCTAGGGAACTAGGAAGACGGCCTTAAAGCGCCCAGCAGCGCGTTCATGATTAACGATGTAACGACGATGAAGACGTAAAGACGTACGACGTAAAAAGGATAAATAGTTTAAAAAGAAGCCTAAAAATAACAGAATATTCGGGGTCGATTGTTGTTGCAGAGGGGTAGAATTTGGGACGAGCGCCTTCATGCCAAATACTTAAATAAGCATTCGTGAAGAGATTGGTCGGGTTTCCCTGGATTGCTCAATGGATAGCTCAATGGATACAGAGCAGTCGCCCRGAAAGCGAAAGATCCGTGGTTTGAGTCCCTGGTCCCCAGTCAGTCCAACGACCTAATTTTTTTCACGAATCTTATAGATATATGTATGTAGGATTGGGTTTAGTATAGAAGTGTGTAATTAACATACTCCGAGGTTAATTCTACTTATATAAAATTTAATATAGAATAGATAGAAACAGCGTTACAAAACTGCCTGACGATTGTTAGTTAACGTAATGTGATACAATCTGATTTAAATTGGGTTTATAATCGACCGATATGCGCTACCACAGACACACACGTCAAAGCCCTCCGTAAAAACTCTAGAAAGTTCTCGATTATTCCCGATCGGTAGACTTCCAAATCCTTTCTTCTTCCCTCCGATTCGGGAATTCTCCAGAAGCTTTAGCACAATCATATGCAATTAGCGATAAGCTAGTGCCACCTTATGTATTTTATAATAAAAACATATTTGGAAGAAAGCGATCCCTTTTTCATCTTACACGTGCCTTCATACCCATACTCATTCGGACGTGAACGCACTCCTTCTTCTCATCGATCGTCGGCTTTTTATCTTATGTTATTTTCATTTATTCCTTATCGTTCACTCTCGGCACTTTGTTCTTTAGCCGCTCGTATCGCTCCTTTTATTCGGCCATTCTGCGTATCTTCGGTCCCCGAAGATTGGAACTCATCTTCTGGCTGGTACAATTTCATATAGTCTGCCGCTGTAGTTGTAATACGTGGCYCTTCTTCTTTGCTGACATGCTTCACTTTGTATCGTTGGTTTCCGATGACACGGGTAATTTTAAATGGTCCTAAATTCTTAGCGACAATCTTCGTAGTCTGACCGAACTGAATTCTTATAATAAACACACCGTCGTCTTCCTTATACTGTACCGCCTGCTTACATCGTTTATTATGCTGTCGTTGATTTTCTTTTTGAATTGACAAAAGGTTTTTCTTCGCCATGGCTCTGATTTTATCTCGTTCTTCTTCAAACATTTGAATTGCCTCCTCCTTAATAGCGGTTTTAACTGCAACGTCTCCTTTTTGCTTCATCTTTACTCCGAATAGGATTTCAAACGGAGTGCGGCCTATGCTACGTTGGTATGTGCTGTTTAAATAACGTGGCACCTTATCTACTGGACGATACCACTGTTTAGAATTATCCAATGACAACTTGGTAAACACCGGTATCAGGGTTTTGATGATCTACTTGTCCATCTCCTTTCGGAACCCCTGCGGTAACCGGCACGGTCTGGATACMTTCGGATTCGCAATATTCGCAGAAAACGTCCGACGTGAAGACTGGACTTCTGTCGCTGATGATCCGCCTCACATTGTCAAAGATCTTTTGTTGATTTATCAGT
>NW_014571762.1:0-1644 GCF_001313835.1 Polistes canadensis
CTAGTAGCACATTTAAACTGTTGTTATAAATGTTTAAATATATTTAGACAGAAATTTTTGCGACTTTCTGAAATCAATCGTAGTTCAAAACTAGAATATACTTAAAGAAATGCTATATAAAAAAAGCTGTAAAACGTTTTCTTTAAAGTTTTAAAGCGCATACTAACATATAAAAACTGTTACGTTAAATAAAATTCAGCAAATAACATTTATATTTCAAAAACTGCAGTTAAAAAAAAACGGTAAAAATCATTCTATTACAACATTTGTAAGTTACTTTACTTAAAGAATCCAATTCATTTTCAACGAAACTCGATGGTAGGAAACCTTACATTTAATCTGTTTTGTTTCTAGTTGCACATTTTAACCGTCGCTAAAAATGTGTAAATATTTTTTAAAAGAAATTTTTGCTACTTCTAGAATTAAACCTTAGTTCAAAACTATCAGATACATAAACAAATGCTATATAACAAAAGCTGTAAAACGTTTTCTTTCAATATTTAAAGCGTATACTTACAAATAAAAAGTGTAACGTTCTATAAAATCCCGCAAATAACATTTACATCTCCACAACTGCTGTCCAAAAAAAGGGAAAAGTCATTCTATTACAACATTGTTTAGTAACTTTACGTGATGAATCCCACTCTTTTTCAACGAAATTTGAATGTAGTAAACCTGACATTTAATCTGTTTTGTTCCTAGTAGCACAATAAAACCGTCGCTAAAAATGTTTAAATATATTTAGAAAGAAATTTTTGCTACCTTGTAATTTAGACTGTAGTTCCAAACTATTAGATACATAAAGAAATGATATATAACAAAAGCTGTAAAACGTTTTCTTTCAAGTTTTAAAGCGTATACTAACAAATAAAAAGTGTAACGTTCCATAAAATCCAGCAAATAACATCTACATCTCCACAACTGCTGTCAAAAAAAAGGGAAAAAATCATTCTATTACAACATTTTTAAGTTACTTTACTTGAAGAATCTTATTTCTTTTGCAACGAAACTCGATTGTAGTCAACCTGACATTCATTCTGTCTTGTTTCTAATAGCACAGTTTTACTTTAACAAAAAAGCTTTAATATATTTTTAAAGAAATTTTTACTCTTTTCTGAATTAAACAGTAGTTCAAAACTATCAGATACATAAAGAAATGCTGTATAACAGAAGATTTAAAATGTTTCCTTTCATGTTTTAAAGCGTATACCAACAAATAAAAGGTGTTACATTCAAAAAAATCCAGCAAATAACATTTATGTTTCAACAACTGCAGTTCAAAAAAAGGGAAAAGTCATTCAATTACAACATTGTTAACTTACTTTACGTGAAGTATCTAATTCTTTTTCAACGAAACTAGATTGTAGTACTCCTGATATTTTATCTGTTTTGTTTCTAGGAGCACATTTTAACCGTCTCTAAAAATGTTTATATATATTTAAAAAGAAATTTTTGCTACTTTCTGAATTAAACCGTAGTTCAAAACTATCAGATACATAAATAAATGCTATAAAATAAAAGCTGTCAAAAATTTTCTTTCAAGTTTTCACACGTATATTAATTAGTAAAAAGTGTTATGTCTAATCAATTACAGTAACTATCATTTATATTTTAACAACTGCAGGCCAAAAAAAGAAAAAAAAT
>NW_014571763.1:0-1635 GCF_001313835.1 Polistes canadensis
TAAAATGTTTTCTTTTAAGTTTTAAAGCGAATACTAACAAATAAAATGTGTTTCGTCTAATAAAGCTCGGCAAATAACACTTATAATTCAACAATTGCAGTTCATAAACAGAAAAAAAAACATTTTATTACAACATTTTTTGGTTACTTAACGTAAAGAATTTATTTCTTTTATAACGAAATTTGATTGTAGTAAACCTAACATTTAATCTGTTTTGTTTCTAGTAGCAATTTTTTACTGTCGTTACAAATGTTTAATATATATTTAGAAAGAAATTTTTGCTACTTTCTGAATTAAACCGTAGTTCCAAACTAATGGATAAATAAAGAAATGCTTTAAAACAAAAGCTGTTACACGTTATCTTTTAAGATTTAAAGCGTATACTAACAAATTAAAAGTGTTACGTTCAATAAAGTTCAGCAAATAACACTTATAATTTAAAAACTGCAGTCAAAAGAAGGAAAAAAATCATTTTATTTAAACATTTTTTGGTCACTTAACGTAAAGAATTCGATTCTTTTTAAACAAAAATCGATTGTAATAAACCTGACATCCATTCTGTTTTGTTTCTAGTAGCAATTTCTAACCGTCGCTAAAAATTTTTAAATATATTTAAAAAGAAATTTTTGCTACTTTCTGAATTAAACTGTAGTTCAAAACTATTAGATACATAAAGAGTTGCTATTAGAAAAAGGCTGTAAAACGGTATCTTTTAAGTTTAAAAGCGTATACTAACGAATAAACAGTTTTACGTTCAATAAAATTCAGCAAATAACATTTATATTGTAACAACTGCAGTCCAAAAAAAGGAAACAAATCATTTTATAACAACATTTTTTGGTTACTTTACGTTACGAATTCAATTATTTTTCAACGAAACTCGAATATAGTAAGCCTGACATCCATTATGTTTCGTTTCTAGTAGCAATTTTTAACCGTCGTTAAAAATGTTTAATATATATTTAGAAAGAAATTTTTGCTACTTTCTCAAATAAACCGTAGTTTAAAACTATCAGATAGATAAAGAAATGTTATAAAATAAAAGCTGTAAAACGTTTTCTTTTAAGTTTTAAAACGTATACTAACAAATAAAAAGTGTTACGTCAAATAAAATTCAGCAAATACCATTTACAATTCAAATACTGCAGTTCAAACACAGAAAAAAAATTATTTTATTAAAACATTTTTTTGTTACTTTACGTGAAGTATTCAATTCTTTTTTAACGATTCTCGATTAAAGTAAACCTGTCATTCATTCTGTTTCGTTTCTAGTAGCAATTTTTTACCGTCGTTAAAAATGTTTAATGTATATTTAGAAAGAAATTTTTGCAATTTTCTGAATTAAACCATAGTTCAAAACTATCAGATACATAAAGAAATGTTATAAAATAAAAGCTGTTAAACGTTTTCTTTTAAAGTTTAAAGCGTATACTAACGAATAAAAATTGTTAAGTTTAATAAAATCCAGCAAGTATCAGTTATATTTCAACAAATGCAGTCCAAAAAAAGGAAAAAAATCATTTAATTACAACATTTTCTGTTTACTTTACGTAAAGAACTCAATTCTTTTTCAACGAAACACGATTGTAGTAAGCCTGACTTCCATTCTGTTTTATTTCTAGTAGCAATTTTTAA
>NW_014571764.1:0-1707 GCF_001313835.1 Polistes canadensis
AATAAAATACTTCTTGATACATAGCAGCACTATTTCATTTTAATTGCTTTAACAGTAATATTCTTATTTTTTTAATACAAACACTTTCTTTTGAAGATTAATTTTTCTTTTCATGCAGATAGAAATATTACTTTCTACACGAAGAATGTAGGAATGAAAGGAATTTTGATCATTTAATTGTGAATCTAGTTCTAAAAGCCCTGATAAACGCGATAATTGTGCATTAAATTTATTTGYAATTTGTTTTAATTTTATGTTTGTGTTTGTTCAAAGAATTTGGACGTTGTGCGTTTGGCTTGGTGTCAATCTAGTTGTTTAAGCGARTTCTTTCCAAATTAACGACAAACAGATAAGTCGCATATTTTGTTCGTTTTTTTATATATAAATTATTTCTGACGTGTGAAATTTAACTGGAAAGCTCTAATATTTTTCTATTACGGTTAGTTATACACTTAATTTTGCTTGTTCCATTTAATGCCTAATGTATATTTTAATTTCTTTTTTCTATTTATTTGTTGATACTGTAAGAATTAAAAAGAAATATACCTTTAGAAAGGATAATTTTATTCGATTTTTTTTTTTATGAATTTTCTTTAAAGAGTAATTCATTCTATATCCTTAAAGCTTAAAGGAATGATTTATTGATACTTTTAACTGTTACAAAAAAGTTTCTCCTTTTAATATCTCAAAACGGCGAATTTATAGTCTAATGTCCCGGGTGTGTCGCGTCGAGAATTGTTGATTRAAGGAATTTTTAATTTTAACAAAGTATGTTCATATAGAAAGTTGAAAGTTCATCGCAAAGACGTGTAAACATTTTCCGCTTGATTGATAAAAATCTTGTTTAGTTATTGTTTGTTCCGATTAAAAAAATATATTTTATAAGAAAAACAGGTTAAATGTGCAAATATAGGAGGGTAACATATGTAAGTTTTAATATTAGAAATACATGGAAATTATTTCAAGCAGTTTAGTTTATATTGTTTGTTGCTTTTGTGTTTCAGTATTTTATTATATTACTTGGAGAAAATTAAAAATAAAAAGATTTTACGAAATAACTCACATAATGATGGCTTTTTCGTAAATAACCAATATTTATACAAAGAAATAAGTATTGTCGAAGTAAATATTGGAAATCATAAATATAAATATAATTTCTTTTTACGAAAAAAGTTCTGGACATTAAGTAAGAGCGACAGACGAACGACGTGTTACGTCACCGAAAAATGTTCACGGAATACAATTCCGGGACTTTGGTCGTGAAAAGTACGAACAGCACCAAGTGCGTGACGAATTTATCAAATTACGCCAAGCATATGGGTCGGAGATTTTAATAGCCTTTAAAGGTGGACGTATAGAAAACGATTTGTTGAATGATGCATACATCGATTGTGTCAACTTAGAAATCTTTGATTGTCCGAAGTTTAATGAATTGATTAAAATATATGAAGAWACCAATTTAAAAAATTGTTATCTTTATAYATCASCGAAAACAACAACAACTATACATTGTCCCGTTGTGGAAACACTAGTATATAGAAAATGGTATAAAGATAAGAAAAATTCTTTGTAAATACTTTAAACTTTTATTGTGTGTGATATTTTTTTTTTTATTTCCTATAAGAAATTTTTTTTTATTATAATATAATACCATTTTCTAAAAATTACTGTTTCCATAACTAGAGAAATTATAATTATGTTTGTTTT
>NW_014571765.1:0-1639 GCF_001313835.1 Polistes canadensis
AAACAAGACAGAATGGATGTCAACTTTACTACAATCGAGTTTGATTGAAAATAATTGAGTTCTTCACGTAATGTAACCAAAAAATGTTGTAATATAATGATTTTTTTCCTTTTTTTGGACTGCAGTTGCTGAGATATAAATGTTATTTGCATGATTATATTAAACGTTACACTTTTTATTTGACAGAATGCGTTTTAAAACTTGAATGATAACGTTTTACAGCTTTCTTTATGTAGCAATCCTTTATGTATCTGCTAGTTTTGAACTACGGTTGAATTCCAAAAGTAGCAAAAATTTCTTTTTACATATATATTACATCTTTTTTGAAAAGGTAAAAATGTGCTTTTCGAAACAAGTCAGAATTGATGTCAGCTTTACTACAATCGAGTTTCATTGAAAAAGAATTGAATCCTTTAGGTTTAGTAACCAAAAAATTTTGTAATAAATTGATTTCTTGCCTTTTTTTGTACTGCAGTTGACGAAATATAAATGTTATTATCTAGATTTTATTGAACGTAACACTTTTTATTTGTTGGTGTGTGCTTTAAAACCTAAAAGATAACGTTTTGCAGCTTTTTTTATATAGCATTTCTTTATGTATCTGCTAGTTTTGAACTACGGTATTATTCAGAAAGCAGCGAAAATGTTTCTTAAATATATTGAAAAATTTATAGTGATGGTAAAATGTGCTATAAGTAACCACACAGAATAGATGTCATGTTGACTACAATCGAGTTTCGTTGAAAAATATCGAGTTCTTCACATAAAGTAACAAAAATATGTGGTAATAAATTTTTTTCTTTCCTTTTTTTAGACTGCAGTTGTACAAATATAAATGTTATTATCTTGATTTTATTGAACGTAACACTTTTTATTTGTTAGTATGTGCTTTAAAACTTGATAGAAAACGTTTTACAGCTTTTTTTATATAGCATTTCTTGATGTATCTGCTAGTTTTGAACTACGGTTTAATTCAGAAAGTAGCCAAATCTTCTGTTTAAAAATATTAATTCTTTCTTGTAAAGGTAAAAATGTGTTATTCAAAACAAGACAGACTGTATGTCAGCTTTACTACAGTCGAGTTTCGTTGAAAAAGAATTGAGTTCTTCACGTAACGTAACCAAAAAATTTTGTCATAAAATGATTTTTTTTCTTTTTTGGGACTGCAGTTGCTGAAATATAAATGTTATTTGCTGGATTTTATTGAACGTAAAACTTTTTATGTTAGTATACGCTTTAAAACTTGAAAGAAAACGTTTTACAGCTTTTGGTATATAGCAATTTTTTATGTATCTACTAGTTTAGAAATACGGTTTAATTCAGAAAGTAGCGAAAATTTCTTTCTAAATATATTTAGACATTTATAGCGACGGGTAAAATGTGCTACGAGAAACAAAACAGATTGAATGTCAGGTCTACTACAATCGAGTATCATTGATAAAGAATTGAGTTCTTCACGTTATGTAAACAAAAAATTTTGTAATATAATCGCTTTTTTCCTTTTTTTTTACTGCAGTTGTCAAAATATAAGTGTTATTTGCCGGATTTTATTGAAAGTAACACATTTTTTTTGTTAGTATACGCTTTAAAACTTAAAATAAAACGTTTTACATCTTTTGTTATAAAGAATGTCTTCATG
>NW_014571766.1:0-1688 GCF_001313835.1 Polistes canadensis
CGATATTTAAATTGTCGTTTATTTTTCTTCAATGATATATTTATATGGATAATCATCCTTATTGAATTAATAAACACGACTTATCGTGGAAAAACATTTGTATCTARATAATCGGTAGCCATTATCGCGTTTAAAATAACTCGATTATGTTTTCACGATCATAACTTTCTCATGACGACAATATACTTATCAATTTCTTTTTCTGCTACTATAAAAGTGTACGTAATATCTTTTTACACAAGTGTATAATTCTTTGAAAATTCCTAAGCCGATAACGATCATAAATGACAAAGCAAATATAATCCCGTTTGTCAATATTTCAAAAATATTTGTCGCCAATTCAAAATAAAAACCTAAAATTTTCATAAATATTAATTAATTAATAAAAATAGTATAGTATAAAGTAATTAAATAATTAATTGAATGAGCTAAGAAAATATTTCAAATATGATTCTAATAAACATAGAATATTACATTTAATGAGAATGTGTCATATTCCACTTCGTATTACCCACATATATCATGTTATTACCACATCAACAATACTACCAAAATCATTTTATCATTGGTGTTATTTGCTCGGCGGTAATACTTATGACGTCACTCAGATACCAAGGGTACAAAATTAAGACCAATTTTAAAAGCGTTTTCTTAAGTCTGATATTTGGATATTTTATTATTTACTACTATTATTATTAAAAAAAAGTTACAGCAGACAATTATGACGATTCTAAAGTTATGGCAGACACTTTTRAAATAAAATCAAATTTCTAACGTATTTTAACAAATCTGACATTTTAATATGTTATTTATTATTAAGTATTAAGAAGCCTACATTTTGTACAGCAAAAGTTATTTTCAGTAATAACATGCGTCTGAGTATGTGCAATAGACGATAACAATTTTCAGGATTGAGATGGGCCGTACAAAAAGTAGGATTTTCATTAGATGAGGAAAATATGATAGTGGTTATTTAGGTTGRAAGAAACTGAGCAGGACTAGTAGAAGTCGTACTTGTCATAGCTGAATCATGACATGTGGGAAGCGGTTGAGATGTTTCTAATCGAGAAATAATATCTTCGATCCAGTTTATATGAGTGGATATACGCGTGTAAAGAGAATACGAATTACTATCACAAATCGTTGTACCGCCCGTTAATATTTTACCAAGAGAGAGACTAGTAATACCTCTTAAAAACCATAGATTTCCAGTTCTAAACACCAATCCACCTCCGCTGTCACCATCGCAGACAGCTGTTCCTAAAATACAGAGAATAATTGCTAAGTACAGTGACTAACGAAAGTATATGAAGTGTTCTTTATTACACTAATTATAATTATTAAATATTTTATGGTAACTGTTCAAATACTTTCGTGAGTCACTGTATAATTTGTAAATATGTTCATTTTCCCATATTAATTTTGATTCTATACCCACCATTTGTATAACCAGCACAAAAYTTATCCATCGTTATGAGATTTTCAGATTCTACAAAATTTTTATAAGATTTGCATTGATTAAGAGGAACGTAGGGCAATGATACAGATTGCAGAACAAAACTTGTTGGTCCTTCATGGGTTCTTCCAAATCCTGAAGCTATCCCTAATCCAGTCTCAATTAAATCACCATTTAAACGCGCCGGTTGTAAAGAAGATGACAGTACAAATGGCCTTTCGATTTCCAAAAT
>NW_014571767.1:0-1639 GCF_001313835.1 Polistes canadensis
ATTTTATTGAACGTAACACTTTTTATTTGTTAGTATACGCTTTCAAACTTAAAACAAAACGTTATACAGCTTTTGTTATATAGCGTTTTTTTATGTATCTAATAGTTTTAAACTACCGTTTAATTCAGAAAGTAGCAAAAATTTCTTTTTAAATGTGTTAAATTTTTTTTGTGAAAGTAAAAAAATGCTATTAAAAACAAAACAGAATGGCCGTCAGGTCTACTACAATCGAGTTTCGGTGAAAAAGAATTGAGTTCTTCACGTTGTGTGCCAAAAAAATGTTGTAATAAAATGATTTTTTTCTTTTTTTTGAAATGCATTTGTTAATTTATAAATGTTGTTTGCTGGATTTTATTGAACGTAACACTTTTTAATTATGAGTGTACGCTATAAGACTTAAAGGAAAACGTTTAACAGCTTTTGTTATATAGCATATTTTTATGTATATGATAGTTTTGAACTACGGTTTAACTCAGAAAGTTGCAAATATTTCATTTTAGATATACTTATATATTTTAAGCAACGGTTAAAATGTGCTACTAGAAAAAAAACAGAATGGATATCAGGTTTATTACAATCGATTTTCGTTGAAAACTAATTGAGTCCTTCAAGTAAAGTAACCAGAAAATGCTGTAATAGAATGATTTTTTTCTTTTTTTTGAACTGCAGTTGTTGAATTATTAATGTTATTTGCTGGATTTTATTGAACGTAACACTTTTTATTTGTTTTTAAACGCTTTAAATTTTAATGAAAAACGTTTTACAGCATTTGTTATATATCATTTCATTATGTATCTGATAATTTTGAACTACTGTTTAACTCAGAAGGAAGCATAAATTTCTTTTTAAATATAATAAATATTTTTTGTAAGGGTAAAAATGTGCTATAAGAAACAAGACAGATTGGACGTCAGGTTTACTACAATCGAATTTCATTGAAAAAGAATTGAGTTCTTCACGTAAAATAACAAAAAAATGTTGTAATAAAATAATTTTTTTCCTCTTTTTAAACTGCAGTTGTTAAATTATATATGTTATTTGCTGGATTTTATTGAACGTAACCAAAATCTTTTAGTATATAGCATTTCTTTATGTATCTAATAGTTTTGAATTACGATTTAATTCAAAAAGTAGCAAAAATTTCTGTATTAAATATATGTAAACATTTTCAGCGACTGATAAAATGTTTTACTAGAAACCAAACAGAATGGATGTCAGGTTTATTACAATCGATTTTCGTTGAAAAAGAATTGGGTTCTTCACGTAAAGTAACCAGAAAATGTTGTAATACAATGATTTTTTTCCTCTTTCTGAAATACAGTTGTTGAATTATAAATTTCATTTGCTTGATTTTATTGAATGTAACACTTTTTGTTTGTTAGTATACGGTTTAAAACTTGATAGAAAACGTTGTGCATCTTTTGTTATAAAGCATTTCTTTATGTATCTGATAGTTTTGAACTACGGTTTAATTCAGAAAGTAGCAAAATCTTCTCTTTAAATATATTTATATATTTTTAGCGACGGATAAAACGTGCTACTAGAAAAAAAACAAAATGGACGTCAGGTTTACTACAATCGAGTTTCTTTGAAAAAGAAATGAATTCTTCACGCAAAGTAACCAAAAGACGTTGTAATA
>NW_014571768.1:0-1743 GCF_001313835.1 Polistes canadensis
AATATTACAAATATTATGGTAAGTTATACAAAATAATAACAATATTAATCGAAAAAAAAAGGAATCTTCATTTTCGTCTCCCGAAGATTTACAATTATTAGCAATTTTTTTTTGTCACTAATATTAACAAAGAATTTCAAATAAATAACATGTAGAATTTAAATTTGAATTTATTGCGATAACTTACTTTTTTGTTTTACAGATGTAAACGCAAACTTTTCGTATGCTACATTTTTTTGTTAACTCTGTTATGAATGGAGACAATACGCTCTGTGATATTTTATGCAACAATATGAACCAGTAAAAAAAACATTTTTTGCTTCGAAAGGATGCTGTAGTTTTGTCGCGTTCTTTAATTAACTTATTATTTTAATAAAATTCATGATTATCCAACTGTTGATTTTTGAAGTCCTTATAAAATTTATGATAGTATGTCTTATTTTAAAAACTTTTTGAGGTTCATGTAGTCTATATCAGCTGTTATTTAAATAACGTTATCTCTTTTCTCGTGAAATTCTATGCTCTCGACCAACTTAATTGCAATATCCAATTTTAAATCTTGTATTTCTAACAATGTATTTTTAGCTCGTTCACTTTTTAAACCGCAAATAAATCGATCGAATAAAATTGAGTCTTCGTCATAAATAAAATTGCATTTTTTAATTAACTTCTTTAATGTGTCGGCATAATTTGTTGCAGACTCACCGTTCATTTGATTTCGATTTTCAAAACGAATCCTTGACGTATACTTTCCTCGATAATTGGAAAACATATCCTTCATTATATTTACCAGCTTATGATATGAAAGATTTTGAATTAGTTCAGGAGATATTTTTTTCTGAATCAAATCATACGTATTCAATTGAATCATATTTAATAAAGTATGAAATTTGAAATCCTTTGGTATATGTAGAAAATCGAATAAATATTTAAAACAATTTAGCCATAAAGGAAGATCCATCGAATCTGAATCATACCTATTAAGCAACCCAGATATTGAAATTGACATTTTCTCAATGTTTTGCATTACGATTTATATCATATTTGAAGAAAAAAATTTATAAAAAAATTCTTTATATTTTATAAAAGTTAGCAGATGACCTAATGGAATTTCTTTGTACGGTCTTTCCTTTCACTTTCACAATTTAACACTTCACTTTTCGTAATGTATTTTCAAATGAATTTATAAACAACAAAAAAATATAATGTCAATGCATTATATTTAGAAATATTGTTCCTAAATTTCTATAGAAAAGAAAGGATCTTAGTTTCGTAATTAAAAAATGAAGAATTAATTTATCAAAAGTGAAATGTTAACCAGATTAACGATACAAGAGTTTCGACCAGTTTCTTAACTGTTTCACGAACGTTAATTGATTTTCTAATAAAACTTTAATGTTGATTAACAAGACAAGGAAAGTTATTCAGTGAAAATATAAATCGTTCCTACAGTAATCAATATGACTGTTAATAATCATAATGAACAGTACGTCTAATATGACGAATTTGAATCCTAATTAAAGTCAACGGATATAGTTATGTTGTTGTTCATTGCCTTCTTGACGTTAATGTTGTGTTTTTGTTTAACATAGATAAATCTTTAACATTGTACACATTTAATAATAAATTTTTGTCTCCTTTATTCCCCTAATATTTTGTTGCGTATTATTTTTGTATATATTATAGTTTTATTTTTATATTTTATATTTTATTATTAAATTCTTATAATATATAATTTGTTTT
>NW_014571769.1:0-1640 GCF_001313835.1 Polistes canadensis
TTAAAACTTGAAAGAAAACGTTTTACAGCTTTTTTTATATAGCATTCCTTTATGTATTTTCCAGTTTTGAACTACAATTGATTTCAGAAAGTCGCAAAAATTTCTATCTAAATATATTTAAAGATTTTTAGCGAGGGTTAGAATGTAGTACTAGAAACAAAACAGAATGGATGTTAGGTTTATTACAATCGATTTTCGTTAAAAAAGAATTGAGTTCTTCACGTAAAGTAACAGAAAAATGTTGTAATAGAATGATTTTTTCCCTTTTTTTGGACTGCAGTTGTTAAAATATAAATTTTATTAGCTTGATTTTTTTAAACGTAACTCTTTTTATTTGTTAGTATACGCTTTAATACTTAAAAAAAAACGTTTTACAACTTTTGGTATATAGCATTTTTTTATGTATCTGATAGTTTTGAACTACACTTTAATTCAGAAAGTAGAAAAAATTTATTACAAAATATATTTAAAACTTTTTAGCGACGGTTTAAAATTGCTACTAGAAACAAAACAGAATGGATGTCAGGTTTATTACAATCGGTTTTTGTTAAAAAAGAATTGAGTTTTTCACATAAAGTAAACAAAAAATAATGAATTAAAATGATGTTTTACCTTTTTTTGGACTGCAGTTATTGAAATATAAACAATATTTGCTAGATTTTATTGAACGTAACACTTTTTATACTCTTAGTATGCACATTAAAACTTGAAAGAAAACGTTTTACAGCTTTTTTTATATAGCATTTCTTTATGTATTTTCTAGTTTTAAACTACAATTGATTTCAGAAAGACGCAAAAATTTCTATCTAAATATATTTAAACATTTTTAGCGAGGGTTAGAATGTGGTACTAGAAACAAAACAGAATGGATGTCAGGTTTATTACAATCAATTTTCGTTGAAAAGGAATTGAGTTCTACACGTAAAGTAACAAAAAAATGTTGTAATAAAATGATTTTTTCCCATTTTTTGGACTGCAGTTTTTGAAATATAAATTTTATTAGCTGGATTTTATTGAACGTAACCCTTTTAATTTGTTAGTATACGCTTTAATACCTAAAAGAAAACGTTTTACAACTTTTGTTATATAGCATTTCTTTATGTATCTGATAGTTTTGAACAACACTTTAATTCAGAAATTAGCAAAAATTTATTACTAAATATATTTAAACATTTTTAGCGACGGTTTAAAATGGCTACTAGAAACAAAACAGAATAAATGTCAGGTTTATTACAATCGATTTTTGTTAAAAATGAATTGAGTTTTTCACGTAAAGTAACAAAAAAATGTTATAATAGAATGATTTTTTCCCTTTTTTTGGACTCCAGTTGTTGAAATATAAATTTTATTAGCTGGATTTTATTAAACGTAACACTTTTTAATTGTTAGTATACGCTTTAATACTTTAAAGAAAACGTTTTACAACTTCTGTTATATATCATTTCTTTATGTATATGATAGTTTTGAACTACACTTTAATTCAGAAAGTAGCAAAAATTTATAACTAAATATATTTAAACATTTTTAGCGACGGTTTAAAATTGCTACTAGAAACAAAACAGAATAAATGTCAGGTTTATTACAATCGATTTTTGTTAAAAAGAATTGAGTTTTTCACGAAAAGTAAACAAAAAATGTTG
>NW_014571770.1:0-1657 GCF_001313835.1 Polistes canadensis
AATTTCTTTTTAATTATATTTAAAAATTTTTAGCAACGGTAAAAATGTGCTACTAGAAACAAAACAAAGTAAATGTCAGGTTTACTACAATCGAGTTTTGTTGAAAAAGAATTAAATACTTCACGTCAAGTAACCAAAAAATGTTGTAATAAAATGATTTTTTTCTTTTCTTTAAAATGCAGTTGTTGAAATATAAATGTTATTTGCTGGTTTTTATTGAAATTAACACTTTTTATTTGTTAGTACGTGCTTTAAAACTTTAAAGAAAACGTTTTACAGCTTTTTTTATATAGCATTTCTTTATGTATCTGCTAGTTTTAAGCTACGGTCTAATTTAGAAAGTAGCAAAAATTACTTTTTAACTATATTAAACCTTTTTTGTGAAGGTATAAATGTGCTATTCAAACAAGACAGAATGGATGTCAGCTTTACTACAATCGAGTTTGGTGAAAAAAGAATTGAGTTCTTCACGTAAAGTAACCAAAAAATGTTGTAATTAAATGATTTTTTCCCTTTTTTGGGACTGCTGTTTTTGAAATATAAATATTATTTGCAGGATTTTATTAAACGCAACACTTTTTATTTTTTAGTATACGCTTTAAAACTTGAAAGAAAACGTTTAACAACTTTTGTTATATAGCATTTCTTTTTGTATCTGATAGTTTTAAACTAAAGTTTAATTCAGAAAGTACTGAAAATTTCTTTTTTCATATATTGAATTTTTTTTGTTATTGTACAAATATGCTATTACTAACTAAACAGAAAAGATGCTTGGTTGACTACAATAGAATTTTGTCGAAAAAAAATTTAATTGCACACGTGAAGTAACAAAAAATAGTTGTAATAAAATCATTTTTTCCCTTTCTTGACTGCAACTGTTGAAATATAAATGTTTTTTTTTTGATTTTATTGAATATAAAACTTTCTATTTGTTAGTTTACGCTTTAAAACTCGAAAGAAAATGTTGTACAAGTTTTGTTATATAGCATTTCTTTTTGTATCTGATAGTTTTGGAATACGTTTTTATTCAAAAAGTAGCGAAAATTTCTTTTTAAATATATTTAAAATTTCTTAGCTACGGTAAAAATGTGCTACTAGGAAAAAAACAAAATAAATGTCAGGTTTACTACAATCGAGTATCATTGAAAAAGAATTGCATTCTTTACGTTAAGTACTAAAAAATTGTTGTAATAAAATGATTTTTTTCCTTTTTTTAAAATTCACTTGTTAAAATAAAAATGTTATTTGCTGGATTTTATTGAACGTAACACTTTTTATTTGTTAGTATACGCTTTAAAACTTGAAAGAATGTGTTCGAGAATAAACTACAAAGGAACGTATAGGAGATGGACGAGACAGGCTAATGTGGACTGTATTTGTCCTAATTTCTAGTAGAGTTTGTGTGTAACAAGATTTATTAGATATTATATACAAAGAAATAGAGATAGCGAGAGTATAATAGATTTTTTATGCCACGTGTACCGGAAGTACGTCGCACGAGAGGCCGATGTAAAAAAGGAAGGAAAATGTAGTAATGAGAAAGGATAGAATTGCAAAAATGAGAGGTCAGAAGGTATATAGAGATGATCAGATTAAAGATAAAGATTATGAGATTACCTGAGAGGTCGTTAATGCGAGAGAGTATAAAGAGATGATC
>NW_014571771.1:0-1629 GCF_001313835.1 Polistes canadensis
AGAATGGACGTCAGGTTTACTACAATCGAGTTTCGTTGATAAAGAATTGAGTTCTTTACGTACAGTAACCAAAACATGTTGCAATAATATGATTTTTTTTATTTTTTTTGGACTGCAGTTATTGAAATATAATTGTTATTTGCTTGATTTGATTGAACGTAACACTTTGTAATTGTTGGTGAGGCCCTTAAAACTTGAAAGAAAACGTGTTACAGCTTTTTTTATATAGCATTCCATTATGTATTTGCTAGTTTTGAACTACGGATTATTTCAGAAAGTAGCAAAAATTTTTTTCTAAATATATTTAAACATTTTTAGCGACGGTTAGAGTGTGCTTCTAGAAACAAAACAGAATGGATGTCAGGTTTATTACAATCGAGTTTCGTTGAAAAAGAAGTGAGTTCTTTACGTAAAGTTACTAAAAAATGTTGTTATAAAATGATTTTTTTCCTTTTTTCGAACTGCAGTTGCTGAATTATAAATTTTATTTGCTGGATATTATTGAACGTAACACTTTTTAGATGTTATCATACGCTTTAAAACTTAAAGGAAAACGTTTTACAGCTTTTGTTATATATTATTTCTTTATGTATCTGATAGTTTTGAACTACGGTTTATTTCAGAAAGTAGCAAAAATTTCTTTTTAAGTATATTTATATATTTTTAGTGACGGTTAAAATGTGCTACTAGAAACAAAACAGAATAGATGTCAGGTTTATTACAATCGATTTTCGTTGTAAATGAATTAAGTTCTTCACGTAAAGTAACCAAAAAATGTTGTAATAAAATGAATTTTTTCCTCTTTTTGAACTGCAGTTGTTGAATTATAAATGTTATTTGCTGGATTTTATTGAACAGAACACTTTTTATTTTTTAGTATACGCTTTAAAACTTAAAAGAAAACGTTTTATAGCTTTTGTTATGTAGCATTTCTTTATATATCTGATAGTTTTGAACTACGGTTTAATTCAGAAAGTAGCAAAAATTTCTCTTTAAATAAATTTATATATTTTTAGCGACGGTTAACATGTGCTACTAGAAACAAAACAGAATGGATGTCAGGTTTATTACAATCGATTTCCGATGTTAAAGAATGGAATTCTTCACATTAGGTAACCAAAAAATGTTGTAATATAGTAATTATTTTTCTTTTTTTGAACTAAAAATGTTAAATTATAATTGTTATTTGCTAGATTTTATTGAACGTTACACTTTTTATTTGTTAGTATACGCTTTAATACTTGAAAGAAAACGATTTACAGATTTTTTTATATAGCATTTCTTTATGTATCTGATAGTTTTGAACTACGGTTTAATTCAGAAAGGAGTAAATATTTTTGTATTAAATATAATTAAACATTTATAGCGACGATTAAAATGTGCTACTAGAAACAAAACAGAATGGATATCAGGTTTATTACAATCGATTTTCGTTGTAAAAGAATTGAGTTCTTCACGTAAATTGACCAAATAATGATGTAATAGAATGATTTTTCCCTTTTTTTGAACAGCAGTTGTTGAAATATAAATGTTATTTGCCGGATTTTATTGACGTAAAACTTTTTATTTGATAGTATTCGCTTTAAAACTTGAAAGAAAACGTTGTACAGCTTTTGTTATATAGCATTT
>NW_014571772.1:0-1738 GCF_001313835.1 Polistes canadensis
AAGTTTTTAAAGACGGGTAAAAGAGTCTACTAGAAACTATAAAGAATGGATATAAGGTTTACTACAATCGAGTTTCGTTGAAAATGAATTAAACTCTTCACGTAATGTAACCAAAAAACGTGTAGAAAAATGATTTTTTTTCTTTTTTTTGACTGCAGAAGTCAAAATATAAATGATGTTTGCTAAATATTTGGGACTTAACAATTTATTTGTAAGTATACGCTTCACAGCTTGAAGAAAAACGTTACATAACTTTTGTTAAATAGCACTTTTATAGAAGTTTTATAGTTTTTAACTGCGATTTAATCCAGAAAGTAGCGAAAATTTCTTTTTTAATATATGAAAAATTTTTAGAGACTTAAAAAATAGGCTACTACAAACTAAACAGAATGAATGTCAGGTTTACTACAATCGAGTTTCGTTGAAAAAGAATTAAATTCTTACCGTAAAGTAACCAGAAAATTTAATATAAATAAATTGTTTCTCTTTTTTATGACTGCTGTCGTCGAAATATAATTGATGTTTGCAAAATTTTTTTGGACCTAAAACTTTTTATTTTTAAGTATACGCTTTGAAGGTTAAAACAAAACTTTTCATTGCTTCTCGTAAATAGAACTTTTATAGAAGATTTATAGTTTTTAATAAAAATTATATTCACATACTAGCGAAAATTTCTTTGAACTATATTACAAAATTTTTAGTGACAGTTAAAATTTGCTATCAGAATCTAAACAGAATAGATGTTACGTTGACTACAATCAAAATTTGTCGAATAAAAATTGAATTCTACACGTGAAGTAACAAAAAAAAATGTTGTAGTAAAATGTATTTTTCTCTTTTTTTAACCTACCGTTGTTGAAATATATATGATATTTGCTAGATTTTATTAGACAAAACACTTTTTCTTTGTTAGTTTACGCCTTAAAACTTGAAAGTAAACGCTTTTTAGCTTTAGTTATATAGAACTTTTTTTTAAATTTCATAATTTTTAACCACGATTTAATCCAGAAAGTAGCCAAAAAATCTTTTTAAGTATATTAAAAAGTTTTTAAAGACGGTAAAAATAGGCTTCTAAAAACTAAACAAAATGGATGTCAGGTTTACTACAATCGAGTTTTGTGAAAAAAGAATTAAATTCTTCACGTAAAGTAACAAAAAATTTGAAATAAAATGATTATTTCTTTTTTTGGACTGCAGTTGGTAAAATATTAATGATAGTTGCCAAATTTTTTTTGGACTTTACAATTTTTATTTGTAAGTATACGCTTTAAGGCTTGAAAGAAAACGTTTAATAGCTTTTGGTAAAATTACTTTTACAGAATTTTTAAAGTTTTTACCTATGATTTAATCCAGAATGTAGCGGAAATTTCTTTTTAAATATATTGAAATATTTTTAAAGACGGTAAAAATAGGCTACTAGAAACTAATCAGAATGAATGTCAGGTTTACTACAATCGAATTTCGTTTATAAAGAATTCAATTCTTACCGTAAAGTAACTAGAAATTTGAAATAAATTGATTGTTTTTTTTTATCTTGGCTGCAGTAGTCAAAATTAAAATGATGTTTGCCAAATTTTTTGACTTAACACTTTTTGTTTGTAAGTATACGCTTTAAAACTTGACAGAAAACGTTTCATAGCTTTTGTTAAATAGCACCTTTATACAAGTTTTATAGTTTTTAACTACAATTAAATTCACAAAGCAGCGAAAATTTCTGGTAAATATATCAAAGCAGTTT
>NW_014571773.1:0-1738 GCF_001313835.1 Polistes canadensis
ATGTGTTATTAGAAACTAAACCGAATAGATGTTTAGTTAATAACAACCGAATTTCGTCAAAACCGAATTGAATTCTACACGTATCGTAACCAGAAAAAAGTGTAATAAAATAGTTTTTCTTTTTATTTGGACTTTAGCTGTTGAAATGTAAATGATATTGGCTGGATTTTATTGGACATAACACTTTTTATTTGTTAGTATACTCTTTAAAACTTGTAAGAAAACGTTTCATAGCTTCTGTTAAATAGCATTTTTATATAAATATTTTATTTTTCAACTACGTTTCAATTTTGAAAGTAGCAAAAATGTTTTTAAAATATATTAAAAAATTGTTAGCGAAAGTAAAAATGTGCTATAATAAGCTAAACAGAATAGATGTTTTGTTGATTACAATCGGATTTCGTCAAAAAAAAATTGAATTTTACACGTAACGTAACCAGAAAATGGTGTAATAAAATAATTTTTTCTGTTTTTTTGGACTGCAGTGGTTGAACTATAAATGATAATTGCTAGACATTTTCGGATATAACATTTCTATTTGTTAGTGTACACTTTAAGGTTTGAAAGAAAAGGTTTCATAGTTTCTCCTAAATAGCACTTTTATATAAAATTTGTAGTTTTTTTCCTACGATTTAATTCACAAAGTAGCGAAAATTTCTTTTAAATATATTACAAAATTGTTACCAAAATAAAAATAAGCTATTAGAAACTAAACAGAATAAATGTTTTGGTGACTACAACCGAATTTCGTCAAAAAAGAATTGAATTCTACACGTAACGTAACCAGAAAAATGTGTAATAAAATGGTTTTTTTCCTTTATATGGATTTTAGCTTATAAAATGTTAATGATATTTGCTGGATTTTATTAGACCCAACACTTTTTATTTGTTAGTATACTCTTTAAATCTTCAAAGTAAACGTTTCATAGCTTTTGTTAAATAGCATTATTATATAAATTTTTTAGTTTTCATGTATGATTTAATTCACAAAGTAGCGAAAATTTCTTTTAAATATATTAAAAAATTGTAAGCTAAGGTAAAAATGTGCTATTAGAAACTAAACAGAATAGATTTCAGTTGACTACAACCGAATTTTGTCAAAAAAGAATTAAATTCTACACGTAACGTAACCAGAAACGGTGTAATATAATGATTTTTTCTCTTTTTTTGGACTGCAGTTGTTGAACAGTAAACGATAATGGCTGGACTTTTTTGGATTTTACACTTTTTATTTGTAAGTATACGCTTTAAAGTTTGAAGAAAAAGGTTTCATAGTTTCTCTTAAATAGCACTTTTATATAAATTTTGTAGTTTTCAACCACGATTCGATTCACAAAGTAGCGAAAATTTCTTTAAAATATATTAAAAAATTGTTAGGGAAAGTAAAAATGTGCTATTAGATACTAAACAGAATAGATGTTGAGTTGACTACAACCGAATTTCGTCAAAAAAGAACTGAATTCTACACGTAACGTAACCAGAAATAGTCGTAGTAAAATGAATTTTTCCCTTTTTTTGGACTGCAGTTGATAAAATATAAAAAAAACTTGCTGGAATTTTTCGGACTGAACACTTTTTATTTGTTAGTATACGCTTTTAAACTTAAAAGAAAAAGTTTAATATCTTCTGTTAAATAGCACATATATATAATTTTATAGGTTTACTTAACGGTTTTATCAAGAATTTAGCGAAAATTTCTTTTCAAATAAATTTACATTTTTTAAGCAAAGGTAATAAT
>NW_014571774.1:0-1645 GCF_001313835.1 Polistes canadensis
AAAACTAGCTGATACATAAAGATATGCTATATAAAAAAAGCTGTAAAACGTTTTTTTCAAGTTATAAAGCGTATACTAACAAATAAAAAGTGTTACGTTCAATAAAATCCAGCGAAAAACTTTTATATTTAAATAACTGCAGTTCAAAAAAAGAAAAAAAATCATTCGATTAAAAAATTTTTTGGATATTTAATGTGAAGCATTCAATTCTTATTTAACGAAACTCGATTATAGTAAACCTGAAATTAGTTTCGTTATGTTTCTAGTAGAACATTTTTACCGTCGCTAAAAATGTTGAAATATATTTAGAAAGAAATGTGTGTTACTTTCTGAAATAAACCGTAGTTAAAAACTATCAGATACATAAAGAAATGCTATGTAGAAAAAGCTGTAAATTGTTTTCTTCCAAGTTTTAAAGCGCGTACTAGCAAATAAAAAGTGTTACGTTTAATAAAATCCAGCAAATAACATTTATATTTCCACAACTGTAGTCCAAAAAAAAGAAAAAAATCTTTCTATTACAACATTTTTTGGTTACTTTACGTGAAGAAATCAATTTTTTTTCCACGAAACTCAATTGTACTATACCTGACATTTATTTTGTTTTGTTTCTAGTAGCAAATTTTTACCATCGCTAAAAATGTTTAAATATATTGAAAAAGTAATTTTTGCTACTTTCTGAATGAAATCGTAGTTCAAAACTATCAGATACATAAAGAAATGCTATATAACAAAAGCTGTAAAACGTTTCCTTTAAAGTGTAACTGCGTATACAAACAAATAAATAGTTTAACGTTCAATAAAATCCAGCAAATAACATTTATATTTCAAGAACTGCAGTTCAAAAAAAACGAAAAAATGATTCTATTACAACATTTTTTGGTTACTTAACGTAATGGATTCAATTCTTTTTCAACAAAACTCGATTGCAGTAAACCTGACTTTTATTCTGTCTTGTTTTTAATAGCTTATTTTTACCTTCTCAAAAAATATTTAATATAATTAAAAAGATTTTTTTGCTAGTTTTTAAATTAAACCGTAGTTTAAATCTATTAGATACATAAAGAAATGCTATATAAAAAATGCTGTAAAATGTTTTCTTTCAAGTTTTAAAGCTTATACTAACAAATAAAAAGTTTTACGTTTAATAAAATCCAGTGAATAACATTTATATTTCAACAACTTTAGTTCAAAAAAAGGAAAAAAATCATTCGATTACAACATTTTTTGGATACTTAACGTAAAGGATTCAATTCTCTTTCCACGAAACTCGAATGCAGTAAACCTGACATTTATTTTGTTATGTTTCTAGTAGCACATTTTTACTGTTGCTAAAAATGTGGAAATATATTTAGAACGAAGTTTTTGCTACTTTCTGAATTAAATTATAGTTCTAAACTAGAAGATACAAAAATAAATGCTATAAAAAAAAGCTGTGAAACGTTTTCTTTCAAGTTTTAAAGCGTATACTAGCAAATAAAAAATGTTATGTTCAATAAAATTTAGCAAATAAAATTTAGAGTTTAAAAAATGCAGTCCAAAAAAAAGAGAAGAATCATTTTATTACAACATTTTTGGGTTACTTAACGTAAAGGATTTAATTCTTTTTCAACGAAACTCGATTTAAGTAAACCTGACATTTATT
>NW_014571775.1:0-1688 GCF_001313835.1 Polistes canadensis
TCAAGATTGATGGAAAACGTTTCATAGTTTATGTAGAAATGCACTTTTTTAGATTTTTGATAGTTTTTATCTACGATTTATTCCAGATGGTAGCAAAAATTTTTTTTACATATAATAAAAGTTTTTTAGCGMAGGCAAAAWTGTKCTATTAGAAACTAAACAGAATAGATGTTAGGTTTACTACAATCTAATTTTGTCTAAAACGAATTGAATTCTACAGTTGAAGTAACCAAAGAAAGATGTGATAAAATTATTTTTTCTCTTTTCTTCGAATTCAGTTGTTAAAAAATAAATGATATTCGCTAGAATTTAATGGACATAACACTTTTTATTTGTAAGTATACGCTTTAAGACTTTAAAGCAAACTTTTTATAGCTTTTGTTATATAGTACTTTTTTGGAAATATTATAGTTTTGAACAACTTATAATTCTAGAAAGTAGCGATAATTTTTTCTAAATAAAATATAAAATTTTTAGAGGCGGTAAATATGTGCTACTAAAAACAAAACAGAATGGATGTCAGGTTTACTACAATCGAGTTTTGTTGAAAAAGAATTGTATTCTTTACGTAAAGTAATTAAAAAAAGTTGTAACCAAATATTTTTTTCTCTTTTTTTGGATTGCAGTTGTTAAAATATAAATGATATTTGCTAGATTTTATTGTACTTAACACTTTTTATTTGTTAGTACACGCTATAAAACTTAAAAGAAAACGTTTTATAGCTTTTCTTATATAGCATTTCTTTATATACCTAATAATTTTCAATTATTATTTAATCAAGATACAAGCGCAAATTATTCTTAAATATATTGATGAATTATTTAGCGAATGTAAAAATGTGCTATTAGAAACAAGACAGAATGGACGGCTGGTTGACTACAATCGAGTTTTGTCGAAAGAGAATTGAATTCTACACGTAAAGTAAAAAAAAAAGTCGTAATAATATGATTTTTTCTCTTTTTTCTGACTGCAGTATTCAAAATATAAATTATGTTCGCCAAATTTTTTCAGACCTCACACTATTTATTTGTAAGTATACGCTTTAAAGATTGAAAGAAAACGTTTCATAGTTTATGTAGAAATGCACTTGTTTAGATTTTTTATAGTTTTTATCTACGATTTATTTCAGGTCGTAGCAAAAATTTTGTTTACATTTAATAAAAGTTTTTTAGCGGAGGCAAAAATGTGCTGTTAGAAACTAAACAGAATAGATGTTATGTTCACTACAATCGAATTTTGTCAAAAATGAATTGAATTCTACACGTAAAGTAACTAAAGAATGTTGTGATAAAATTATTTTTTCTCTTTTCTTTGAATGCAGTTCTTAAAAGATAAATGATATTTGCTAGATTTTATTGGACATAAAACTTTTTATTTGTTAGTATACGCTTTAAAATTTAAAAGAAAACGCTTTATAGCTTTTATTATACAGCACTTCTTTAGATGTGTGATAGTTTTTAATAATTATTTAACCAAGATAGCAGCAAAAATTTTTCTTAAATATCTTGAAAAATTTTTTAGCGAAGGTCAAAATGTGCTATTAGAAACTAGACAGAATAGATGTTAGGTTTACTACAATCGAATTTTGTCGAAAAAGAATTGAATTCTCCACGTGAAGTAACCAAAGAATGTTGTAATAAAATGATTTTTTCTCTATTCTTTGAATGCAGTTGTAAAAATATAAATG
>NW_014571776.1:0-1640 GCF_001313835.1 Polistes canadensis
AATTCTTTTTCAACGAAACTCGATTGTAGTCAACCTGACATCTATTCTTTCTTGTGACTAATAGCACATTTTACCGTCACTATAAATGTTTCAATATATTTAGGAAAAACTTTCGCTGCCGTCTCATGTAAATAATAGTTGAAAACTATCAGAAACATAAAGAAATGCTATATAACAAAAGCCATAAAACGTTTTAATTCAAGTTTTAGAGCGTATACTAACAAATAGAAAGTTTTTGGTCCAATAAAATCAACCAAATAAAATTTATATTTCAACAACTGCAGTCCAAAAAAAGGAAAAAAATCATTTTTTTACAATATTTTTTGGTTACTTAACGTAAAAAATTCAATCCATTATGGACAAAATTCGATTGTAGTCAGCCTGACAACTATTCGGTCTTGTTACAAATAACAAATTTTACCGTCACTATAAATTTTTTAATATATTTAGGAAAAATTTTTGCTGCTTAGTAAATTAAATAATAGTTGGAAACTATCAGATACATAAAGAAATGCTATATAACAAAAGCTATAAAACGTTTTAGTTCAAGTTTTAATGCGTATAATAACAAATAAAATGTTTAAGGTCCTATAAAATCCCGCAAATAACATTTATATTTCAACAAAGGCAGTCCAAAAATAGGAAAAAAATCATTTTATTACAACATTTTTTTGTAACTTTACGGAAAGATTTCAATTCTTATTCAAAGAAATTTGAATGTAGTAAACCTGACATCCATTCTGTCTTGTTCCTAATAGCAAATTTTTTCCTTCACAAAAAGGATCTAATATATTTAAGAAGAATATTTTGCTACTTTTTGAATTAAACCGTAGTTTAAAACTATTAGATACATATATAAATGCTATATAACATAAACTGTAAAACGTTTTCTTTCAAGTTATAAAGCGTATACTAACAAATAAAAAGTTTTAGTTCTAATAAAATCCTGCAAATAAAATTTATATTTCAAGAACTGCAGTCCAAAAAAAAGAAGAAAATCATTTTTTTACAACATTTTTTGATTACTCACCGTAAAGGATCTAATTCTTTTTCAACAAAACTCGATTATAGTAAGCCTGATATCTATTCTGTCTTGTTTCGAATAGCACATTTTTACCTTCACAAAAAAGATTTAATATTTTTTAATAGAAATTTTTGCTACTTTCTGAATTAAACCTTAGTTCAAATCTAGCAGATACATAAAGAAATTATATAAAAAACTGTAAAACGTTTTCTTTCAAGTTTTAAAGCGCATACCAACAAATAAAAAGTTTTACGTTTATTAAAATCCAGCAAATAACATTTATATTTCAACAACTGCAGTCCAAAAAAAGGAAAAAATTCATTCTATTAGAACATTTTTTAGGTACTTTACGTGAAGAATCCAAATCTTTTTTATCGAAACTCGATTGTAGTCAACCTGACATCTATTCTATCTTGTTACTAAAATCATATTTTACCGTCACTATAAATTTTTTAATATATTTAAGAAAAATTTTTGCTGCTTTTTGAATATAACCGTAGTTCAAAACTATTAGATACAAAAAGAGATGCTATAAAACAAATGCTGTAAAACGCCTTATCTTAAGTTTTAAAGCGTATAATTATAAGTAAAAAATGGTATGTCCAATAAAATCCAG
>NW_014571777.1:0-1615 GCF_001313835.1 Polistes canadensis
AAAAGCTGTAAAACGTTTTCTTTCAAGTTTTCTAGCGTATACTAATAAGTATAAAGTGTTATGTCTAATAAAATCCAGCAAATAACATTTACATTTAAACAACTGCAGTCCAAAAAAAGGAAAAAAATTATTTTATTACAACATTTTTTGGTTACTTTACGTGAAGAATTCAAGTCTTTTTCAACGATACTCGATTGTAGTAAACCTGACATTTAATCTGTTTTGTTTCTAGTAGCACTTTTAACCGTCGCTAAAAATGTTTAAATTTTCTTAAAAAGAAATTTTTGTTTCTTTCTAAATTGAACCGTAGTTCAAAACTATCAGATACATAAGGAAATGCTATAAAACTAAAGCTGTAAAACATTTCCAATTAGGTTTTCAAGCTTATACTAACAAATAAAAATTGTTTCGTTGAATAATATTCGTCAAATAACATTTATAATTCAACAATTGCAGTTCAAAAAAAGGAAAAAATATAAGGTTACTTCTTTATTATAAAGAAATCTGCTGCTAAGGAGCATCGATTTCTCGTAGAAGCAAATGGTGAGACTGCTTTGAGTGAGAGAACGTGTCGTGAGTTGTTTTAAAAGTTTAAAAACGGTGATTTTGACGTAGAAGTCAAAAATCGCAGTAGAAGGCCCAAAGTTTACGAGGATGCAGAATTGGAGGAAATATTTGAGGAAGATTCATCTTTAACAAAAAAAGAACTTGCTGTTACATTTAAAGTCACCCAAGAAGCAGTCTCAAAGCGTTTAAAATCATTAGGAATGATTAATAATCGAAGAAATTGGGTTCTGTACGAATTAAAGCCGAGAGATATAGAACGCCGATTATGCTGAAGTGAAATACTGTTTGCTAGACATAAAAAAAGGGTTTTTTTACATCGTATCATCACTGGTGACGAGAAAGGGAGACATTACGATAATCTAAAAAGAAGAAAATCATGGGGATTACCAAGCTATGCGTCAACATCAACAGCAACACCGAATATTCACAGAAAAAAACTCATGCAGTGTATTTGGTGGGATTAGCTTTGTGTAGTGTATTATGAGTAGCTTAAACCGAGCGAAACAATCATTGGAGCTCCCTATTGAGCATAATTAATAAGATTGTGCTGAGCTCTGAAGGAAAAACGCCCTGAATACTATTCTAGACACGAAAAATTATTCTCCTACATGACGATGCTCGTGCACATGTAGCGGCCCCGTTAAAGAGTATTTAGATACACTTGATTGGGAAGTGTTACCTTACTTGCCGTATTCACTAGACATTGCACCGTCCGATTATCACCTATCTCGGTTTATAGCACATGCTCTGTCGGAGCATAGGTTTAAATCATATAAAGAGACAAAAGATTGGGTTAATTCGTGGATAGCCATAAAAGACAAGGATATCTTCTGACGTGGGATCCAAATGTTGCCTAAAAGATAGAAAAAACTCATTGCAAGTGATTGACAGTATTTTAGATAACCTTGAAATTACCATTCTTCTAGAATAAATACTTAATTTTTATTAAAAAAACGGCGAAAACTTATTTGTAAATCTAATATGTTGGAAAAAAACTATTTTTTTCCTTTCTTTAAACTGCAGTTGTTGAAATATAAATGTTATTTGC
>NW_014571778.1:0-1689 GCF_001313835.1 Polistes canadensis
TAAAATTTAATATATATATATATATATATAATATAACACAGAATTTTTAATTTAATAATAAATAGTTAAACTCTTCTCAATATTAAAAAGTAACACACAATAACTATTAGTAATAATATTATTTATATTTTGCATATTTACACATTATTATTCAATAATATTATAGTATCCCTCTCTGTATAAGAATACATAATTACAGTATATATAAATAAATATTTAAATTTGAGTATAATATATAAAATGTTGTAGAAGTGGAGGTAAGAATCTTTTCATTGGTATGATAAAGTATAAGTCTCTTCTAAGAGCTTACAAAAGCAGCTTGTATATATATATATGTATATATACTTACTTAAGTAGATAGGAATGTATGTAAGTATGTATGCAGTATGTAGATATATTATGAGGTACCTTTAAGAGAATCACGTAGGGAGCGATTCTCCATACTTTTTTCCCGGATATAAATTTCTTTCATCGCCATTATCACTTTTAAATATCACTTTAACGCTGGAAAGGCGAGTCGTTCGATCGATCGTATCATATCGAAAGCCCACTAGCACATACCGCGATCGTACGAGCCGCACCCGGGGCTACATACGTCCCTGTGTCTATCCTATCGACATATGTACATGTGTTTATGTATATGTGTAACTGTATAGATGTATGTATATACATATGTGCGTATGCATGTGCATGCTTTCTATCCTCTCTCTCTCTCTCTCTCTCTATCTTTTTACTTGTGTGTGTGTGTGTGTGTATGTTTTCTATCCTCTCTTTCTCTCTCTCTCTCTCAATTTCTGTGTATACGTATGTGTATGGGTGTGTATGAGATACCACAAGCTAGTACATATGTGCTTTGCACATAAGTGTACTCTCGACGGGTATACATAAGGGTTGATAGTGCTCGTGCAAGCAAGCCGCCCTTATATGCAGGGCGTGGTCAGGGTCCACCAATCAGAAAGCAGGGACTCTTCGGAAAGGCCAAATCGAACGAAGTAAAAATTTCAGCGGTCGCGTCAAACGCCAACGTCAAACGGGATGAACACGGTTGATCCAGGCTTACATTTTCCTTCCTTATCCTTACCAATCGAACTATACGATTTTCTTTCCAACTTCTTCATCTTCGTCTTCTTCTTCTTCTTCTTCTTCTTCTTTTTCTTATTCGTTTACATCTTTTTTGTCTTTTTCTCCCCAATCGTGAAAGAGAAGAAAAAGATACATTTTCTAGATCTTCATGTTATGAAACGTAGATCGACGTATCACATAGCTTTTGAGAATTCTTTTTTACATATATTTCTATGCGTACACCGTTTTTTTATTTTTATTATTTTTTTTCTTTTTTTTTGTAAATAGAGAAAGAAATATCATTGTAAAATTGTTTCTGAGATATACGAATTCGGGAGGGAAAAATTCATATGCGAATATATGGATTTAAATAAAAAAATCTTGTTCGGTTATAGAAACACACTTATGTATATCAATGAAGGGTATTCATTTCTAATTTTCTTTTTTCTTTTTTTTTTTTTTTTAGAGGAAGAGAACAGGTCCTTTCATTTTGGGAGACCACTTAGTGTACATCTATTGCATTTATATTACAATAGATTAATTAATATAAACGAAGATTATTACTTTAGCTAGTAATACTGAATGTTATTTATGGTACTACAGAATACTGAATATATTACTCTCATA
>NW_014571779.1:0-1725 GCF_001313835.1 Polistes canadensis
AAATCTTAAAGAGTTGTCTGAGGCTTTCTTAGAGGAAGAGAGACCCTTAGGCACAAAACGTATAAGTATGTATTAAAAAGGAGGTAATTATTATTAAGTTWAWATTTTCRAGTGAATAGTTTCGAAGTTGCCGGTAGACTGACTGCGAAGAGTCTCTAAGCTCCCCACGTCGAGCCCTGTACGGCCGAGAGGGGGGTACCACCACTCGCGCCAGGTGCCTCCCCCACTACCAACCATCACCAACTCGTGAGAAAGGAATGTGCCGATTTATTAGTTCTGCACGTACGAATAAATATTAGTTACCATCAAGCGCTAAACCACAGCGTCAGCTGTGAATGGAATTTTACTTTAGAAAAATATCAGTTACTATCATACGCGAATTCTCCGAAGAGAGGGTGGTGTTACGTTACTATCAGTTAGAGATTCTCGAAACTACACGTGCGTTTTATACTTGAGCTAATAGATTTCCTTTCATTGCACGTGTGCCTTTATCACGACCATGGAATTCCCATGTGCAAGGTAACATTATTACCTTTTATTAAATGTTATTAATAATTTATTAATAATTATTATGAATAATTGTCAAGGTTTATCCTTGATTAGAAAAAAAAAGAAATAAGATTTATAATAATGTTATCCGCAGCAATTATTAAAATAAAGACAAGTGCCAATAATAATTGTTATACAAACTAAATGTGGAACAATAAGTGTTGGTAATGTGGAAGCACAAATGTCGGTAACACCGACTTCCAAAAGATCGTTTACCGACTTCACTTGTCGGTAAGGCAGATATTCTTATGAACGACCATTGACATACGTTCTATTATTATTGTATGCCGTCCAAAAATGATAATTATCGATAGTCGTTCATAAGAGCGCCCAATACAAATAGTTTTTACAGCAAGTAGAAAAAAATTATCCTAGTAATCGTAAATAGAAATAATGTAAAATATGAAAATAGTGTAAAATATAAAAATAAAGTAATGTAAAAACGAATTTGCAATAATTATAATATAAAGTTAATTACCCTACGGTTACCTGTTATACAATGGTAAATTATCTTAGTTATGGTATCGTAACCACGTGCAAATGTTAATAATAAAATGTAATAATATTAATAATAATGTAATAAATGTTAATAATGTAATATAATGTTATTAATAAAATATGTAAGTGACAAAAAATTTTAAAAATTTTTTAATTATGACAGGAGGACAAATCACAACCCTCTGGGTAGTACGTTCGGTACACTAAACCGTCACTAGGACGTGACACTATAAAACAAAAGCTGTAAAACATTTTCTTTCAAGTTTTCAAGCGTATAATAATAAGTAAAAAGTGTTATGTTTAATAAAATCCAGCAAATAATATTTATATTTCAACAACTGCAGTCCAAAGAAAGGAAAAAAATCATTTCATTACAACATTTTTTGGTTACTTTACGTGAAGTACTCAATACTTTTTCAACGAAAATCGATTGTAATAAGCTTGACATCTATTCTGTATTGTTTCTAGTAGACCATTTTACCCGTCGCTAAAAATATTTAAATATATTTAGAAAGAAATTTTTGCTTCTCTTTGAATTTAACCGTAGTCCAAAACTATCAAATACATAAAGACATGCTATATAACAAAAGTTTTAAAACGTTTTCTTTTAAGTTTTAAAGCGTATACTAACAAATAAAAAGTGTTACGTTCAATAAAATCCAGCAAATAACATTTATA
>NW_014571780.1:0-1731 GCF_001313835.1 Polistes canadensis
ATATATATATATACAATATACAAGATTGAACTTTAATAGAAATCGAATAAATATTTTTCGAAAACGAATCGATATTTCAACAAATGTTTCCAATCAAAGTGTTGTTAGACTTCGAATAAAAATCTAAAAATATCGTCAATGAAAATTAATACAAATTATTTTGCACGATCTTGACACCTAAAACTAGGAAGTAATTTAATGACAGTGTGCCTTCTATCGAATCCTTCGAAACCTTGTAAAAGATTTAGTTTGAATACATTATTTTCATGGGAAACAAATTTTTCTAGTCATTATAAACGACATTATCCAGTATATATATATACATAAGTGTACGTGCGTATGTACGCGTCTACATCGTCGAAATTGGGTGAGAAGAGAGAGATAGAGATAGAGATAGAGATAGGAGAGGATGTGAAACGTGGTCAAGGCATGGGGTTGAAAATATCGCGACAAAGCTGGATCATTAATTGCGGCGCATCCGTCCAACCGTGGAGAACAAAATTTTCATCGACTTGTTTATCTCGAAACGTACGAATCTATGTATATATGTGTATATATATATATGTAAAAGTAGATACATTTATATACACAAACGCATACAGATATTTTGCGAGACCACAATGACCGCGTATATGAATCTACGTAAATACATATGTGCACTTGTGCACACTCGTACACGTATTTATAATGCACGTAGAAATAACAGGTAGAAAATCGTGGACGATCTGTACGAAAAATGATCGTGACATAATTCCGTAGATGTGAATTTTTCTATTTAAAAAACGTCGAGAACGGTTAATTGTCGCGCTTATCTTCACGGGCAAACATCGAATAGTTCCGAACGATGAAAGTAATCAAACGTTGAGATCGATGGTGATATGAACGTCGTCCGGTATCCCATACCGTATTAAAAACTACATTTTAGTTTTAGTTTTAGTTTTAGTATTAGTTTTTTCTTTTTATCTCGCTCTGAGGATCGTCGAGGCGACGAGCGAAAAAACGTCGGATGAAAATTCCCGTTCCGAATTCGAATTGGGAAAATAATTCTGCCAAATGTTACTGCTCTCTCCTACCTTTAGAGTATGTAAATAGAAAGAGAGAGAGAGAGAGAGAGTGGGAAAGGTAGAATGGGAAAGAGATAACGGGTAGTACAAAACGTATCATCGAGATTGGAATTTAAACGTGACGGTCAAATTAATGGGGCATATTTTTTTATCACTCAATCGAACGCTCATTAACGAATCGAGGCGAAGGGTTAAAGTGGCTCTAACATTTATATATATATATATGTATGTATATATATCTAATAGTTTATACAGACGATCGTGTTGGCTGTACGATCCCACACCTGGCGACACTAATTTATCGTTACTCCACGATTATTATTATTATTATTATTATTATTATTCGCTAACGAGTATAACTAATAATATTAACGGCTACCGATTTCGTTTCGTAATTGTATCGTTGACGGTGATTTAATGTCGATAGTCAGTATATAATACTTTACATGAATATGTACTGTGTATTGTTATACATAGAGGATATACTCGTATGAACACGAAACATCGATAATGATAATAATAATAATGGTAATAATAATATTAATCTTCAAACAATATTTTTCAAGTTCGATAAAAACGATTTATTTAATATATACACTTGTGTCGATACTTCGATTTTATTTTATTCCGAAAGAAAAAAGTACATATATATACATATATATATATA
>NW_014571781.1:0-1617 GCF_001313835.1 Polistes canadensis
TGACTCTACGTGAAGAACTTAATTCTTGGTAAACGGTCCTCGATTGTAGTAAAGCTGACATCCATTCTGTCTTGTTCGAATAGCACATTTTCCCGTCACTATAAAGTTTTCAATATATTTAAGAAAAATTTTCGCTTTTTTCTGAGTTAAACCGTATTTCAAAACTATCAGATACATAAAGAAATGGAATATAATAAAAGTTGTAAAACGTTTTCTTTCAAGTTCTAAAGCGTATACTATTAACTAAAAAGTGGTATGTCTAATAAATTTTAGCAGATATCATTTACTTTTCAACAACTGCAGTCAAAGAAAGAGAAAAAATCATTTTATTACAACTATATTTGGTTATTTTACGTGTACAATTAAATTTTTTTTCGACAATTTTCTATTGTAGTCAACCAAATATCTATTATGTTAAGTTTTTAGTAGCACATTTTTTCCTTCACAAAAAAAAAATTTATTATATTTAAAAAGAAATTTCCGCTACTTCCTGAATTAAACCGTAGTTCAAAACTATCATATACATATAGAAATGCTATATAACAAAAGCTGTAAAACGTTTTCTTTCAAGATTAAAAGCGTATACTACCAAATAAAAAGGGTAACGTTCAATAAAATCCAGCAAATAACATTTATATTTTAATAAGTGCAGTTTAAAAAAAGGAAAAAAAATTTTATTTCAACATTTTTTAAGTACTTAACGTAAAGAATTCAATTCTTTTTCAATGATACTCGATTGTAGTAAACCTGACATTTAATGTGTTTTGTTTCTAGTAGCACATTTTAACCGTCGCTAAAAATGCTTAAATATATTTAAAAAAAAATTTTCGATACTTTTTGAATCAAACCGTTGTTCAAAACAATCAGATACATAAAGAGATGCTATAAACCAAGGATGTAAAACGTTTTCTAACAAATTTTAAAGCGTACACTAACAAAAAAAAAGTGTTACTTTCAATAAAATCCGGCAAATAACACTTATATTTCGAAAACTGCAGTACAAAAGAAGGAAAAAAATCATTTTATTTCAAAATTTTTTGGTTTCTCAACGTAAAGAATTCAATTCTGTTTCAATAAAACTTGATTGTAGTAAAGCTGACATCCATTCTGTCTTGTTTTGAAAAGCACATTTTTACATTCACAAAAATATGTAATATATATGTAAGAAGAAATTTTTGCTACTTTCTGAACAAAATCATAGTTCAAATCTAGCAGATACATAAAGAATTGCTATATAAAAAAAGCTGTAAAACGTTGTCTTTCAAGTTTTAAAGCGCATACTGACAAATAAAAAGTGTTTCTTTATATAAAATCCAGCAAACAACATTTATATTTTAACAATTGCAGTTTAAAAAAAGGAAAAAAATCATTTTATTACAACATTTTTTGGTTACTAGACTTAAAGATTTTAATTCTTTTTCAACAAAACTCGATTGTAGTAAACCTGACATTTACTTTGTTTTGTCTCTAGTAGCACATTTTTTCCGTCGCTAAGAATTTTTAAATATAATTAAAAAGAAATTTTCGCTACTTTTTGAATTAAATTGTAGTCTTAAACTATCAGATACATAAAGAAATACTATATAACATAAGCTGTAAAACGTTTTCTTTCAAGTT
>NW_014571782.1:0-1614 GCF_001313835.1 Polistes canadensis
TATGTATCTAATAGTTTAGAACGACGGTTTTATTCAGAAGGTAGAAAAAATTTCTTTTTAATTATATTAAATCTTTTTTGTGAGGTTAAAAATGTGCTAATAGAAACAATACAGAATGGATGTCAGGTCTACTACAATCGAGTTTCGTTGAAAGATAATTGAGTTCTTCCCGTAAAGTAACCAAAAAATGTTGTTGTAAAATGATTTTATTCCTTTTTTCGGACTGCAGTTTTGCAAATATAAATGGTATTTGCTGGATTTTATTGAACGTAACACATTTTATTTGTTAGTATGCGCTTTAAAACTTGAACGAAAACGATTTACAGCTTTATTTACATAGCAATACTTTATGTATCTTCTAGTTTTGAACTACGGTTTAATTCTGAAAGCAGCAAAAATTTTTTTTTAGATATATTGAATCTTTTTTGTAAGAGTTGAAATGTGCTATTAGAAACAAGACTGAATGTATGTCAGGTTTACTACAATCGAGTTTTTTTGAAAAAGTATTAAATTGTTCACACAAAGTAACCAAAAAATTCTGTAATAGAATGATTTTTTGCCTTTTTTTGGACAGCAGTTGTTAAAATATATATGTAATTTGCTGGATTTTTTTGAGCGTAACACTTTTTATTTGTTAATATAAGATGTAAAACTTGAAAGAAAACGTTTTACAGCTTTTGTTATATAGCATTTCTTTATGTATCTGATAGTTTTAAACTACAGTTTAATTAAGAAAGTAGCAAAAAGTTTTTTTTAATATATTTAAACATTTTTAACGACGGTTAGAATGTGCTACTAGAAACAAAACAGATTAAATGTCAGGTTTACTAGAATCGAGTTTCGTTGAAAAGAATTGAATTCTTCACGTAAAGTAACCAAAAAATGTTGTTTATAAAATGATTTTTTCCCTTTTTTTGGACTGCAGTTGTTGAAAAATAAACGTTATTTGCTTAAATTTATTCAACGTTACACTTTTTATTTGTTAGTATTCGCTTTAAAACTTGAAAGAAAATGTTTTATAGCTTTTATTTTATAGCATTACTTTATGTATCTGATAGTTTTGCACTACAGTTTAATTAAGAAATTAACAAAAATTTCTTTTTAAATATAATAAATCATTTTTGTGAAGGAAAAAATGTGCTAATAAAGACAAGACAGAATGGACGTCAGGTTTATTGCAATGGAGTTTCGTTGAAAGAGAATTAAGTTCTTCACGTTAAGTAACCAAAAAATGTTGTAATAAAATGATTTTTTTCCTTTTTTTGAACTGCAGTTGATGAATTATATATGTTATTTGCTGGATTTTATTAAAGGTAACACTTTTTATTTGTTAGTATACGATTTAAAACTTGAAAGAAAACGTATTACAGATTTTGTTATATAGCATTTTATTATGTATCTGCTAGATTTGAACTACGATCTAATTCAGAAAGTAGCAAAAATTTCTTTTTAAATATATTAAATCTCTTTTGTAGAGGTAAAAATGTGCTATTAGAAACAAAACAGAATGGATGTTAGGTATATTACTATCGATTTTCGATGGAAAAGCATTGAATACTTCACGTAAAATAACCAACAAATGTTGTAATAAAATGAATTTTTTTCTTTTCTTGG
>NW_014571783.1:0-1726 GCF_001313835.1 Polistes canadensis
TGTAGTAAAATATATAAGAAAAAAAAATGATTGTCTCGTAAACACAAAATCTTCATATTTTATATTACAGGATACTTTTCTTAAGAATAATATAAAAGAATCGTATATCCAGCTATTAAATTTATCTTATGTTCTATTTAGATGTGTTCTATCTGCAAACTTTCTCCATATACAAACTTTTATAATAATAAAAAATAATTGTTTATTCTCTCCCTATCTACAGGCAAGTATATTATTATTTTTGTCAAGGACAAATGTAGGGAGTTGAAAATCTAACTTTTCCCACTCATACCCAAAATCAATAAAGTTTAAATAGTTAGTCGATCAGCAACTGATGAACTGTTAAGATATCAGTTAAGATTTTCCATTCTTTTTTTTGTTACAAGGATATATTTAAAACAAAATTTTTAATATATATCGCGACAAAAAGTTTTTCCTTACTTATTAATAATTATAAACAATAAAATCAAAAATATATATATAAATAAAATATTTACACGTTTTACAAGACAAAAATTCTTTTTAAATATATAACGAACAACGCAGTGTTTATTGGTAAAAGTTAAACGAAAGGTTAAACTCAGAACTTCTAGCAAGTTATCTATTTACCAGCTATACAAGGCATTAATAAAGCCTATATTTGTTTTTAAAATGTCATCAGAGAATGATGTAGAACTCGAAAATTATGTATCCGAAGCTGTTAAAACGTTAAAACGTTACGATCCAGACAATTCTAGTATTACGTCTTGGGAAAGGGAATTTTTGAATGTAGTAAAAAATCTCAATGTACCCGATAGTAAAAAAGCTGCATTTTTTTGTATGATGTTAGAATTTAGAATCTATAAATCTCTAAAGAGATATATATTGCCTCGTTATCCGGCACAGTTATCGTACAAAGATTTAGTAAGAAATTTAAAAAACTGTCCTATAATGATAAATCAAAAAACAAACAGAAGAAGGTTCAGAGCGCGAAAACAACATGATGACGAAACAATGATCCGGTATGCTAGGAACTTAAAATATATATATAAGAAGTGCAACTACAAATATGAAGATGAAGGTGAGCTAGTCGCACACTTCTTAGACGGTTTACGCAATCGTGATATAGCTAAACATCTTGAGAAAACCCAAATCGTAGTATACAAGGTGGCGGTACAAAGAGCTCTTTTACTTGAGAAACAAGGCGAGGCTTCGACAAGTAGAGACTAAAATTAACTGAAATCCGGAGACCAACAAACAATAAAACAAATCAAACAGAAAAATTAAATCTTAAATAACTGTAATTTTAAATCGCTGACATTTCACGAAGATAAAAAATTAATCAAATTATGCAGCAATATCAAAGAAAAGACGGTGCTTCGACAAATTGAGAATCAAATTAAATAAACTATAGAGGCCAACAAACAACAAACAAATAAAATAGAATAAGAAAATCTTAAAAAACTATAATCTTAAATCGTTGACATTTAACGAAGATAAATAATGAATCAAAGTATGCTGCAAAATCAGAGATAAAACATCTCTTCGACAAGTACATAAATAAAATTAAATGAACTCTAAGCTAACAAACAATAAACAAAAAAAAACAGGAAAAAAAAATCTTTTATGAATGTAATTTGAAATCGTCCAGATTACAAGAAGATAATAATTTACTAATAGTATCCTACTTGATGACATTTCCCGCGAGTACAGAAAGTATTCAAAACAAATAAAATTGTGCAATGAA
>NW_014571784.1:0-1659 GCF_001313835.1 Polistes canadensis
ATCCAAAAAATGTTGTAATAAAATGATTTTTTTCCTTTTTTTGAACTGCAGTTTATGGAAATATAAATGTTATTAGCTTGATTTTATTGCACGTAACACTTTTTTTTTGTTAGTATACGCTTTAAAACTTAAAAGAAAACATTTTCTAATTTTGTTATATAGCATTTCTTCATGTATATGCTAGTTTTAAACTACAGTTGATTTCAGAAAGCGAAAAAAATTTATTTCTAAATATATTTAAACATTTTTAGCGACGGTTAAAATGTGCAACTAGAAACAATACAGAATGTATGTAAGGTTTATTACAATCGATTTACGTTAAAAATGAATTGAGTTCTTCACGTAAAGTAACCAAAAAATGTTGTAATAAAATGATTTTTCTCCTTTTTTTGGACTGCAGTTATTAAAATATTAATGTTATTTGCAGAATTTTATTGAACGTAACTCTTTTTACTTTTTAGTATGCTCTTTAAAACTTGAAATAAAACGTTTTACAGCTTTTGGTATATAGCATTTCTTTATGTATTTGCTAGTTTTGAACTACGGTTGATTTCAGAAAGTAGCAAAAATTTCTTTTTAAATATATTAGATCTTTTTTGTTATGGTAAAAATGTGGTATTTGAAACAACCTAAAATGGACGTCTGGTTTACTACAATCGAGTGCCAATGAAAAAGAATTAAGTTTTTCACGGACAGTAACGAAAAAATGTTGTAATAAAATGATTTTTTTTCTTTTTTTGGACTACAGTTATTGATATATAAATGTTATTTGCTAGATTTTATTGAAAGTAGCACTTTTTATTTGGTAGTATGCGCTTTAAAACTTGAAAGAAACGTTTTACAGCTTTTGTTAAATTGCATTTCTTTATGTATTTGCTAGTTTTGAACTACGGTTTAATTCTGAAAGTAGCAAAAATTTCTTTTTAAATATATTAAATGTTTTTTTGAAAGTAAAAAGTGTGCTATTAGAAACAAGACAGAATGCATGTCAGGTTTATTACAATCGATTTTCGTTGAAAGTGAATTGAATTCTTCACGTAAAGTAACCAGAAAATGTTGTTTTAAAATGATTTTTTCTTTTTTTTTGGACTGCAGTTGTTGAAATCTAAGCTTTATTTGCTCGATTTTATGGAACGTAACACTTTTTATTTGTTAGTATACGCTTTAAAACTTGAAAGAAAACGTTTTACAGCTTTTTTTATACAGCATTTCTTTACGTATCTAATAGATTTGAACTACAGTTTAATTCCGAAAGTAGCAAAAATTTCTTTTTTAATATATCTAAACGTTTTAAGTAAATGTAAAAATGTGCTATTAGAAAGAAGACAGAATAGACGTCAGGTTTACTACAATCGAGTTTCGATGAAAAAAAATTGAATTCTTTACGTTAAGTAACCAAAAAATGTTGCAATAGAATGATTTTTTTCCTTTTTTTGAACTGCAGTTGTGGAAATATAAATGTTATTTGCTKGATCTTATTGAACGTAACACTTTTTTTTCGTTAGTATACGCTTTAAAACTTAAAAGAAAACGTTTTACAGCTTTTTTTATATAGCATTCCTTTATGTATTTGCTAGTCTTGAACTACAGTTGATTTCAGAAAGTCAAAAAAATTTCTTTCTAAATATATTTAAACATTTTTAGCGACGGTTAAAATGT
>NW_014571785.1:0-1640 GCF_001313835.1 Polistes canadensis
ATAAAACTTTTACTTTCAAGTTTTAAAGCGTATACTAACTAATAAAAAGTGTAATGTCCTATAAAATCTAGCAAATATCATTAACTTTTCCCCAACTGTAGTCGAAGAAAAGAAAAAAAATCATTTAATTAAAACTTTTTTAGGTTTCCTCAGGAGTAGAATTTATTTATTTTTTGAAAGAATTTGATTGTAGTCAATTAAACATCTATTCTGTTAGGTTTCTAATAACACATAGTTACTTTTGCTAAAAAATTTCTAATATGATTAAAAAGAAATTTTTGCTATTTTTCGGATTAAATCGCAGTAAAAAACTGTATAATTTCTGAATAAGTGCTATATACTAAAAGCTATAAAGCATTTTCTTTTAAGTTTTAAAGTAAATACTAATAAGTAAAGAATAATATGTCCAATAAATTTTTGCAAATATCATTTACTTTTCAACAACTGCAGTCGAAGAGAGAAAAAAATTCATTTTACTACGACTTTTTTTGCTTACTTTACGTGTAGAATTCTGTAATCTTTCGATGAAAACTCGATTAAACTAAACCTGACATCCATTCTGTTTTTTTACTAATAGCACATTTTACTGTCACTATAAATTTTTTAATATATTTAAGATAAATTTTCGCTGCTTTATAAATTAAATAATAGTTGAAAACTATCAGATTCATAAAGAAATGCTATACAACAAAATCTATAAGACGTTTTTATTCAAGTTTTAAAGCGTATATTAACAAATTTAAAGTTTAAGGTCTAATAAAATCAAGCAAATAAAATTTATATTTCTACTACTGCAGTCGAAGAGAATAAATCATTCTATTACAACTTTTATTCGTTACTTTACGTGTCAAATTAAATTTGGTATTCGACAAAATCCGATTGTAGTCAACCAAAAATCTATTCTGTTTAGTTTCTAAAAGCACACTTTAACAGACGATAAAAATTTTTACACATATTTCAAAAAAAAATTTCGCTAGTTTCCAAATTAAGTCGTAGTTAAAAACAATAAAATTTCTATAAAAGTGCTACATAATAAAAGCTATAAAACTTTTAATTTCAAGTTTTAAAGCGTATACTAAGAAATAAAAATTGTTATGTCCAATAAAATCTAGCAAATATCATTTACTTTTCCAAAACTATACTCGAAGAAAAGGAGAAAAATCCTTTTATTACAACTTTTTTAGGTTACTTCAGGTGTAGAATTCCATTATTATTTGACAAAATTCGATTGTAGTCAACCAAACACCTATTCTGTTAAATTTCTAATAGCACATTTTTACCTTCACAAAAAATATTTAATATATTAGAAAAAAAATTTTCCCTACTTTCTGAATTAAACAGTAGTTCGAAACTATCAGATACATGAAGAAATACTATATAACAAAAGTTGTAAAACGTTTTCTTTCAAGTTTTAAAGCGTAAACTAGCTAATAAAAAGTTTTATGTCTAATAAAATATAGCAATTATTGTTTACTTTTTAACAACTGTAGTCAAAGAATAGGAAAAAAATCATTTGATTACAACTTTTTTAGGGTAATTCAGGTGTTGAATTAAATTATTTTTTGAAAAAATTCGATTGTAGTCAGCAAAACATCTATTTTGTTAAGATTCTAAAAGTACAATTTTACCTTCACAAAAAA
>NW_014571786.1:0-1722 GCF_001313835.1 Polistes canadensis
GCAGTAATTTTTATTTTATATATATATATATCTTTAGATTCTAATTTTGAAATATCTAATTTGAAATACATAATTATTTTTTGTAACGATGACAATGAGTTATCGACAAATATCGAATACAAACTTGACGTAATTTAAATTTTCCGTATTACGTGTTACATGAAATTATTTCGCAGTAAGACAATCTTTGAATATCTTGATTTAATTGATAGTCACGTTTGAATATAACGTCTATTATAATACGATATGTTATTTATCATTTCTTCTTTTATAGTTTTTCTCTTTGTGACTTTTATCGAGTCTTCTTCGAATGTTTACAATTTCTAAATACATCTAATACGTTCTAAGTACACAACTGAGGTAAATATGTTAGTGTGAATAAGTATGCTTATACATCTATTATTCAAAATTTGAGGAAGCATTTCGCGAAAGTGGGAGGTACTCCCACTCGTCCGAATGGGACTCTGCGTGGGAAGTTGCAGTCGTCCCAGCGGGCAGTCTACCGCACGCATTTGAATAATTCGCATCAAAAACTAAGTCTACTTCCTAAATTCGAATAGTTGGCATTTAAACTTTTATATTAACTTCTAATCTCGAACTTTGCCGACATCTTTCTGCTAAGTTTCTCGATATTTTTCGATTAAGTTATATATTATATTTTAGTTTAGCCTTTACATTACTATAATATTACCTTTATATTCATTTTAATAATTTTGCGTTTTTGCTTTAAGCCGCGTTCGTGGTACGGCGTGAGTTTATTTTCTGTAAACAATTGTTAATCTAAAGGTTAAGTTCCAGCCCAGATCTCGGGTAAAGTACTGGCTATACAGRCTGACCCAAAATAGGGCGTTACTTCTCTCTGCCGAGTAAACGGCTAAAAAGATCATGACCGGATCAGAGAATCATTTAAAATTGTTTTTGCTTCTTGGCAGTCCCTTTCTGGGACGTCACAGTGTTTTTGCTTGAAAACCTCTCTATCAAGAATTTTTCTGCAATATTATTTAAATTCTGTTTGCTGTTTTTATTTAGTGTTGTTTCTACCAATCTTTCTAGTATTTCTTTAAGATTATCGTCTTGTGACATGTTTCTCAAATCTTTTTCATGTACCTCCTCCAGATACTGATCTCCAAACTGCAAGTTTCCATCTTCATCTTCATATTGGGTTGTCCGGAAAGTTCGTGCCGATATTTTAGAATAATTAAAACGCAGCTCATTTAAATATTGATACACATTTATTAAATTATATAGGTACCATTCTGTTCCACAACCTTTCTCTATCTTGCCTGTAGCTTAAAAATTCCGYCCTTCCAGAACCCCTCAGATTTCTTGGCTAAAAATTTGTCCAAGTGGGTTTTGATCTCAACCGAAAAGTCGAAATTTTTCCCATTAAGGGAATTTTGTAACGACCAGAAAAGGTGGAAATCCGACGGCGCAAGGTCTGGCAAATACGGTGGATGGGGTAAGACAACCCAACCAAACTCCAATTTTTGCCGAGTCCTCAAAGACACATGCGGTCGCCTTTCAGATTCGCAATTTCTGGACGTTTTTGATCAATTGCCGTCTTCATTTTATCAAGTTGAGAACAATACTTTTTCGAATCTATCGTTTCAGTATTTGTGGTATAAGCTTATAATAAAAGACTCCTTTCCAATCCCACCAGATACAAAGCATTACCTTTGTTGCGTATCCTACGCAACGAGTGAGTAGGGCGAAGCACCGGGG
>NW_014571787.1:0-1721 GCF_001313835.1 Polistes canadensis
ATGAGAAAGAAAAAAACAAATAAATAAATACGGGACTCGTACTTTTATTAATAATAAAAATAAATTTGCTTTTTATGAAAATAAATGAAGAAAGTAACAGAAGAAATATTTCAAAAGAAAAAATGAAGAATGAAGTTACATTCCCGTTAACTACCACATACCTGCTCGAGACAATATAGAGAAAAATAATGTTGCAGGTATATACATATACGATCCAAGGCGCGAATTCTACTGAGACAGGGTAGCAAAGATAATAAATTTCTCTAGGCGGCACTTTAATACAGCCGTGTAACAAGAAGGGCGTTGCGAACTCGTAAATTGTAATCAGTTTAATGCGGCTTGCGTGTTAGTTACGAAACGAGTTCGCAAAGTGCAACGTCGTCTTTCACTACTCTTGCACCTTTTAAAAAATAGACCAATGACCTTGAAAATATAAAGAATGATCGATCATTAATTTTATAAATCAGTTCAACCCGTACACAATGTAAAATGTGTCTGATCATTCATTGTAAATATGAAAAAATTTAGTATCGCTCTAACGCTGTTACATTGAAATTGTACAAAAGAAAAAGAAAAGAGGATTGTAAAAATTGAATAGATTACTTTTGTTTCTTAACATAATTTCTACATATGCGATTGCATGTTAGTTTATTATCGAACACATGTAATCAAAAATAAGACCTAGTTTCCTAGATAATAATTTATAAACTCTAACTTAAATTCAAAGCGTAATAACGTTGTAAACATAGATACGCGCATTGATAGTAGAACTTTTTATTATTTATGTACATCGAATTGTGTATATTGTAGGATGTTCGAACGTCATAAAGTAACAGTTCTGCGGATCCCATAAGCTATTAATGTCATAGAGAATGGTTATTACGTTCGAACGCGTGCTCGTTGAATAGGAAATTACAAGCTCGTAGATCGTTTAAGCTCAAAATAAAATAATCATGTACACATATACACATACACATGCACACGCACACGCACATAAAACTTTCTTTCTTACAAATGCATGTAATAGGACAGATCAATTCGAAAAAGAAAAATGAAAAAGAATGAATCTCGTAAATGCAAAGCTATGATGCTTAAAAACGTATTTATCGATTTTAACCGTCTACGTCGATGTATTTTCGATCGTGCGCAGTTAAAACCGCTTTAAATGGGTACGTGCGTGTGTGCGTGCGTGCGTGCATGCGCACACACGATCAAACAACTCTTCTTCCCATTTTTTTCCATTCACTCTTTTCTTTTATTTTTCTTCTTTTTCATTTTCATCTTTTTATTTTATTGCTTTTCCAAATAAGCTCCTCTCTGCCCCAATGTACATATATATTTTAAATTATTCAAATACATTCATTATTAATTATTGATTTATTTTAATTATTCTTTTATTCCAATAATAATGCTAAAAAACAAAATTATAATCAATCAAAAGTTATTCCATTAAAGTATCAGCCTAAATTAAATATTTGAAAATTTTGACCGAACATTTTTGGGCTTCTAAGAAATATTTTGATTCTCTTACGAAAATCACTACTCATAATAATTCCCTTTTCTCACACGTAAGATAATCGAATTTTAGAACAGGTATTTGTGGTCTACTCGAAACGAGACACCTTTATCATTCTCCTTTCTCTTCTTTTTTTCCTTTGTCTTTCCCCATTTTCTTTCATTCTTTTTTATTTTTACAACCTCACGTGTGAATGTCCCACGTT
>NW_014571788.1:0-1621 GCF_001313835.1 Polistes canadensis
CTTTTTTTGAGCTGCAGTTGTTTAATTTTAAATGGGATTCTATTGAACGTAACACTTTTTATTTGTTAGTATTCGCTTCACAACTTGAAAGAAAACGTTGTGCAGCTTATGTTATCTAGTATTTCTTTATGTATCTGATAGTTTTGAACTACGGTTTAATTCAAAAAGTAGCGTAAATTTCTTTTTAAATATATTATATCTTTTTTTTGGAGGTAAAAATGTGCTATGAGAAACAAGACAGAATGTACGTCAGGTTTACTAAAATCGAGTTTCATTGAGAAAGAATTGAGTTCTTCACGTACAGTAACAAGCAAATGTTTTAATAAAATGATTTTTTTCCTTTTTTTAAACTGCAGTTGTTGAATTATAAAAGTTATTTGCTGGATTCTATTGAACGTAACACTTTTTACTTGTTAGTATACGTTTTAAAACTTAAAAGAAAAGGTTTTACAGCTTCTGTTATATAGCATTTCTTTATGTATCTGATAGTTTTGAACTACGGATTATTTCAGAAAGTAGCAAAAATTTCTTTCTTAATATATTAAATATTTTCTGAGAAAGTAAATATGTGCTATTAGAAACAAGACAGAATGGATGTCAGGTTTATTACAATAGATTTTCGTTGAAAAAGAATTGAGTTTTTCACGTAAAGAAACCAAAAAATGTAATAAATTAACTTTTTCCCTTTTTTTGGGCTGCAGTTGTGTAAATATAAATGTTATTGGCTGGATTTTATTGAACGTAACACTTTTTATTTGATAGTATACGCTTTAAAACATAAAGGGAAACGTTTTACAGCTTTTGTTATATTGCATTTCCTCATGTTTCTGATAGTTTTGAACTACGGTATAATTCAAAAAGTAGCAAAAATTCTTTTTTAAATATATCTATGTATTTTTATCGACGTTTAAAATGTGCTACTACAAACAAAACAGAATGTATGTCAGGATTATTACAATCGATTTTCGTTGAAAAAGAATTGAGTTTTTCACGTTAAGTAACCAAAAAATGTAATAGATTGATTTTTTCCCTTTTTTTGAACTGCAGTTGTTAATTTATAGATGGTATTTGGTGGATATTATTGAACGTAAAACTTTTTATTTGTTAGTATACGCTTTTAAACCTAAAACAGAACGTTTCACAGATTTTGTTATATAGCATTACTTTATGTATCTGATTGATTTAAACTACGGCTTATTTCAGAAAGTAGCAAACATTCCTTTTTAAATATACTTAAATATTTTTAGCAACGGGTAAAATGTGCTACTAGAAACAAAAAAAAATGGATGTCAGGTTTATTACAATCGAGTTCCGTTGAAAAAGAATTGAGTTATTCACGTACAGTGACCAAAAAATGTAATAGATTGATTTTTTCCCTTATTTTGAACTGCAGTTGTAGAAATATAAATGTTATTTGCTGGATTTTATTGAATGTAACTCTATTTATTTGTTAGTATTCGCTTTAAAACTTGAAAGAAAACGTAGTACAGCTTTTAGTATATAGCATTTCTTTATGTATCTGATAGTTTTTAACTACGGTTTATTTCAGAAAGTAGCAAAAATTTCTTTTTAAACATACTAAATCTTTTTTGTGAAGGTAAATATGTGCTATTAGAAACAA
>NW_014571789.1:0-1611 GCF_001313835.1 Polistes canadensis
TTATGTAAAACGATACTTGAGTACGAAAGAAACGTAAAAAAAAAAAAAAAAAAAAAAAAAAAAAAAAAAATAGAAACACAACGAAGATTAATAATTATCTCTCTCTCTCTCTCTCACACACACATACACATTTTCTCTCTCACACTTTCTCAACGCGGAAAATATAAATAATAATTAATCGTTGAATTCATTCAGGTATACCAAACAAAAAACGGATATATACTCGAGTATTTAATGAAAAAGAAAGAAAGAAAAAAAAGAAAAATAATAATAATAATAATATAAAAAAAGGCATAGAGTAAAAAAAGGAAGAAGCAACGATCGAAGCGATTAAATTTTCACGCCATTTCATGGAACAACGAACGGCTTGGTAACAAAGCGACAAAGAAATTGGAGCCGGCTTTTGGCCAGGTACGCGTTAATTAGGAAAGGTAATTACCTGCAAGAGGTGTTGTTCGTCGCGGGAAAATTCCCTTCCTACCTTCCCACCCTCCCCCTCCTATCCCTCTTTCCAAATGTGTCCACGTACGCTCGTTTACAGGTGAAACGTGACACGACGTAACTCCTGACAACGTTACACGTGACTTTTACACGTACACACACATGTATATATGCACTACTACTATTTTACTGGTAGACAACAATTATACGATACAATACCACCAACGTGTAAATTTCTACTATTCTCTACTCATCGTGTTTAACCCTTTGTTTTTTTCTTTTTTACTTTGACACTGAAAACAAAATAAGGTAAGGAAGAAAAGAAGATTAAATTTTACCACGAAGATGTGTTTTGTGTGTTTTATCCGTTCACAAATTTTTTTCATAATGTTCATCAAAAACGAAAATGTGATATTATAATATATATATATGTATATATATAATTTGCATAAATATTTAACCGATATTATAATCATACTCGACAGATACGTTATGCAATAACATTACAATCCGCAAGTTGGTTAATACACCCCTCCTGCCACCGCTCCCCTCCCTCCCCCAATGCAAAAATGAAATTATCACCAATCAACTATTCGATCGATCGGAATCGTATACTCGTAAGCTATTAATTATCTTGAATATCTATCCTATATAAATTAATGAACCTTCTGTTTACAAACTGACCCCGAGACACTTTTGAGATTGGTAATTCGAATCGTTGCTTCGTTATATAATAATTATTGAAAATATCTCACCGAATGGTAATACATATATGTATATGCATTTATTATTAAATATAAATAAAAATGTAATAAATGTAACAAGAGTGTGAGAATAAACAATATATGTTCACGTATTAAACCTTTTTTTATCTAATCAAACTAAGAAGACAATTGTTGAATATTTTTTTTCCATATAATATATCCGATATTCGTATAATTAATAATATAATATAATATTATTATACGTGAGACAATGTTATTAAATATAAATAAAAATGTAATAAATGTAACAAGAGTGAGAGAACAAAAAATATACGTTCAGGTATTAAACCTTTTTTTATCTAATTAAACTAAGAAGACAATTGTTGAATATGTTTTTTCCATATAATATATCCAATATTCGTATAATTAATAATATAATATTTTTATTATACGTGAGACAATGTTA
>NW_014571790.1:0-1616 GCF_001313835.1 Polistes canadensis
TACGTGAAGAACTCAATTCTTTTTTAACGAAACTCGATATTAGCAAACCTGACATCCATTCTGTCTTGTTTCTAATAGCACATTTTTACCTTCACAAAAAAGAGTTAGATTATTTAAAAGAAATTTTTGCTACTTTCTGAATTAAACCGTAGTTCAAAACTAGCAGATACCTAAAGAAATGATATATAAAAAAAGCTGTAAAATATTTTTTTTAAGTTTTAAAGCGTAAACTAACAAATAAAAAGAGCTATGTTCAATAAAATTAAGAAAATAACATTTATATTTCAACAAATGCAGTCCAAAAAAAGGGAAAAAATCATTCTAATACAACATTATTTTGTTACATTACATGAATAATCCAATTCTTTTTTAACGAAACTCGATTGTAGTAAATCTGACATTTAATCTGATTTGTTTTAAGTAGCACATTTCAACCATCGCTAAAAATGTTTGAATATATTTAGAAATAAATTTTTACGATTTTCTGAATTTAAACGTAGTTCAAAACTAGTAAATACATAAAGAAATGCTATAGAAAAAAAGTCAAGATTCAAGTTTTCAAGCGTATACTAATAAGTAAGAATTGTTATGTTCAATAAAATCCCGCAAATATCATTTATATTTCAACAACTGCAGTCCAAGAAAAGGAAAAAAATCATCGTATTACAATATTTTTTGGTTACTTTACGTGAAAAACTCAATTATTTTACAACGAAAATCGATTGTTATAAACTGGACATCCATTCGGTTTTGTTTCTATTAGCACAATTTATCCGTCGCTTAAAATGTTTAAATATATTTACAAAGAAATTTAGGCGACTTCCTGAATTAAACCGTAGTTAAAAACTATCAGATACATAAAGAAATGCTATGTAGCAAAAGCTGAACAACGTTTTCTTTCCAGTTTTAAAGCTTATACTAGCAAATAAAAAGTGTTACGTTCAATAAATCCAGCAAATTACATTTATGATTCAACAACTACAGTTCAAAAAAAGGAAAAAAATTACTTTATTACAACATTTTTTTGTTACTGAAAGTGAAGAACTCAATCCTTTTTCAACGAAACTCGATTTTACTAAACCTGACGTGCATTCTGTCTTGTTTCTAATAGCACATTTTTACCTTTACCAAAAAGATTTAATATATTTAAAAAGAAATTTTTGCTACTTACTGAATTAAACTGTAGTTCAAAATTTCCAGATACCTAAAGAAATGCAATATAACAAAAGCTGTACAACGTTTTGTTTTAGGTTTTAAATCGCATACTAACAAATAAAAAGTATTTCTTTTATTAAAATTCAGTAAATAACATTTATATTTCAACAACTGCAGTACAAAAAAAGGAAAAAAATCATTTTATTACAACATTTTTTGGTTACTGTAAGTGAAGAACTCAATCCTTTATCAACGTAACTCGATTGTAGTAAACCTGACGTCCATTCTGTCTTGTTTCTAATAGCACATTTTTTCCTTAACAAAAAATATTTAATATATTTAAAAAAAAAATTTTGCCACTTTTTGAAATAAACTGTAGTTTAAAACTATTAGATACATAAAGTAATGCTATATAGCAAAAGCTGAACAACGTTTCCTTTCAAGTTTTAAAGCTTATACTA
>NW_014571791.1:0-1599 GCF_001313835.1 Polistes canadensis
TAAATATATTTTCCCATTTTTAGCGACAGTTAAAAATGTGCTACTAGAAACAAAACAGATTAAATGTTAGGTTTATTTCAATCGATTTTCGTTGAAAAAGAATTGAGTTCTTGACGTAAAGTAACCAAAAAATGTTGTAATAAAATGATTTTTTTCCTTTTTTTAAACTGCAGTTGTTGAATTATAAATGTTATTTGCTGGATTGTATTGAACGTAACACTTCTTATTTGTTAGTATACGCTTTAAAACTTGAAAGAAAATGTTTTACAGCTTCTTCTATATAGAATTTCTTAATGTATCTAATAGTTTTGAACTATGGTTTAATTTAGAAAGTTGCAAAAATTTCATTCTAAGTATATTGAAACATTTTTAGCGACGGTTAAAATGTGCTACTAGAAACAAAACAGATAAAATGTCAGGTTTACTAAAATCGAGTTTCGTTGAAAAAGAAATATATTCTAAACGTAAAGTAACTTAAAAATGTTGTAAGAGAAAGATTTTTTCTTTTTTTTTTAGACTGCTGTTGTTGAAATATAAATGTTATTTGCTGAATTTTATTGAACGTAACGATTTTTATTTGTAAGTATACGCTTTAAAACTTGAAAAAAAACGTTTTACAGCTTTTTATATATAGCATTAATTTAGGTATCTGCTAGTTTTAAACTACGGTTTATTTCAGAAAGTAGCAAAAATTTCTTTCTAAATATATTTACCCATTTTTAGCGACAGTTAAAAATGTGCTACTAGAAACAAAACAGATTAAATGTCAGGTTTATTTCAATCGATTTTCGTTGAAAAAGAATTGAGTTCTTGACGTAAAGTAACCAAAAAATGTTGTAATAAAATGATTTTTTCCCTTTTTTAGACTGCAGTCGTTTAAATATAAATATTATTTGCTTGATTTTATTGAAAGTAAAACTATTTATTTGTTTGTATACGCTTCAAAACTTGAAAGAAAACGTTTTATATTTTCTTTTATAGATTTTTTTTATGGATCTGATAGTTTTGAACTACGGTTTAATTCAGAAAGTAACAAAAATTTCTTTTTTAATGTATAATAATCATTTTTAGGGACAGGTAAAATGTACTACTAGAAACAATTCAGAGTTGATGTCAGGTTTATTACAATCGATTTTCGTGGAAATTAATTGAGTTCTCCACGTAAAGTAACCAAAAAATGTTGTTATAAAATGATTTCTTTCTTTTTTTAGACTGCAATTGTTTAAATATAAATAATATTTGCTTGATTTTATTGAAAGTAACACTCTTTATTTGTTTGTATACGCTTTAAATTTTGAAAGAAAACGTTTTACAGCTTTTTTTATATAGCATTTCTTTATGTATCTGATAGTCTTGAACTACGGTTTAATTTAGAAAGTAGCAAAATTCCTTTCTAAATGTACCTTAAACATTTTAAGCGACAGTTAAAATGTGCTACTTGGAACAAAACAGATTAAATGTCAGGTTTACTACAATCGTTTTTCGTTGAAAGAGAATTGAATTCTTTACGTAAAGTAACCAAAAAATGTTGTAATAAAATGATTTTTTCTTTTTTTTAGACTTCAGGTTTTTAAATATAAATTTTATTTGTTTGATTTT
>NW_014571792.1:0-1668 GCF_001313835.1 Polistes canadensis
AATTTCTTTTTCAGTATATTAAATCTTTTTTGTGAAGGTAAAAATGTGCTATTGAAAACTAGACAGAATGGATGTCAGGTTGTCTCTAATTGAGTTTCGTTGAAATAGAATGGAATGCTTCACGTTAAGTACCTAAAAAAGTTTGGAATAAATTGCTTTTTTTCCTTTTTTTGGACTGCAGTTGTAGAAATATAAATGTTATTTGCTGGATTTTATTAGACCTAACACTTTTTATTTGTTAGTACACGCTTTAAAACTTGAAAGAATACGTTTTATAGCATATTTTATGCAGCACTTCTTTAGTTATCTGATAGTTTGTAACAATTATTTAATGTAGAAAGCAGCGAAAATTTTTCCAAATAGATTAAAAAATTTTTTAGCGAAGGTAAAGATTTGCTATTAGAAAATAAAAAGAATAGAGGTTTGGTTGACTACAATCAAATTTTATTAAAAATAGTTGAATTCTACACCTGAAGTAACCAAAAAAAGTTGTAATAAAATGATTTTTTTTCTTTTCTTCGACTGCAGTTGTCCAAATATTAATTATGTTTGCCAAATTTTGTCGGACTTACCACTTTTTATTTGTAAGTATACGCTTTAAAGCTTATAAAAAAACGTTTTATAGCTTCTCCTAAATAGCACTTTTTTAGATTTCTTTTAATTTTTAACTACGATCTAATCCAGCAAGTGGCGAAAAATTCTTTTTAAAAATATTAAAAATTTTTATGCAGAGGTAAAAATGTGATATAAGGAACTAAAAAGTATAGATGTTTGGTTGACTACATTTGAATTTCGTTAAAAAATAATTGAATTCTAAAAGTTAAATATAAAAAAAAAATGTACTAAATGGATTATTAAACTTTTCTGCGACGGCAGTTGTTGAAAAGTAATTGATATTTGCTAGATTTTAATAGTCATGAAACCTTGTTTTGTTAGTATAAGCTTTAAAACTTAAAAAAAAACTTTTTGTAGCTTTTTGTATGGAGCACTTTTTTAGAAATTTTATATTTTTACTTACGATTTCATCCAGAAAGGAGCAAAAATGTCTTTCTAAATATATTAAAAATTTGCGACGTTTTAAATGTGCTACAAAAATAAAACAGAACTAATGTCAGGTTTACTACAATCGAGTTTCGTTGAAAATGAATTTAATTCTTCACGTAAAGTAACCAAAAATAGTTGTAATTAAATGATTTTTTTCTTTTTTTTGGGCGAAAGTTGTTTAAATATAAATGTTGTATGCAAGATTTATTTGGTACTAACTCTTTTTATTTGTTAGTATACGCTTTAAAATTGGAAAGAAAACGTTTTATAGCTTTTGGTTTATATCATTTCTTTAGATATCAGATAGTTTTCAGATATTAATAAATCTAGAAAGCAGCGAAAATTTTTCTAAAATATGACGAAAAATTTTTAGCAACAGCAAAAATGTGCTACTAGATACAATACAGAATGGATGTCCGCTTTACTACAATTGAGTTTCGTTGAAAAAGAATTGCATTCTTCACGTAAAGTATCCAAAAAAAGTAGTAATAAGATAGTTTTTTCCCTTTTTGTGTACTGCAGTTATTAAAATATAATTGTTATTTGCAGAGTTTTATTGGACCTAACACTTTTTATTTGTTAGTACACGCTTTAAAACTTGAAAGAATACGTTTTATAGCATAT
>NW_014571793.1:0-1605 GCF_001313835.1 Polistes canadensis
AATATATTTAAAGAGAAATTTTTGATACTTTCTGAAAACAACCGTAGGTAAAACTAGCAGATACCTACAGAAATGCTATACAAAAAAAACAGTTAAACGTTTTCTTTTAAGTTTTAAAGCTTATACTAACAACTTAAAACAGTTACGTTCAATAAAATTAAGCAAATAACATTTATATTTCAACAACTGCAGTCTGAAAAAAGAAAAAAAATCATTGTATTACAAATTTTTTTGGTTAATTTATATGTAGAATTAACACTTTTTCGACGAAACTCGTTGTAGTTAACCAGAAATCTATTATTTATTGTTTCTTTAGCACATTTTGCCTTCGCTAAAAATTTATTATTATATTTAATAAAAAATTTTCCTTGCTACCTAAAATAAGTAGTAGTTAAAAAATATTAGATATCAAAAGAAGTGCTATTAAACAAAAGCAATAAAACTTTTTCTTCGAAGCTTTAAAGCGTATAGTAACAAATAAAAAGTAGTAAGTTTAATAAAATCTAGCAAATGACATTTATATTTTAACAACTGAGGCCCAAAAAAAGGGAAAAAATAATTTTACTACCACTATTTTCGGTTACCTTAGGTAAAGAATTTAAATCGTTTTCAACGAAACTCGGTTGTAGTTAACCTGACAACCATTCTGATTTGGTTATAGTAGCACATATTTACCGTCGCTTAAAATATTTAAATACATTAAGAGAGAAGTTTTTGCTACTTTCTGAATTAAACCGTAGTTCAAATCTATTAGATACCTAAAGAAATGCTAAATAACAGAAGCTGTAAAACGTTTACTTTTAAGTTTTAAAGCGTATACTAACAAATTAAATGTGTTACGTTCTATAAAATCCAGCAAATAACATTTATATTTCAACAACTTGTGTCYAAAAAAAGGGACAAAATTATTCTACTACAACATTTTTAAGTTACGTTACGTGAAGAATCTTACTCTTTTTCAACGAAACTTGATTGTAGTAAACCTGACATTTTATCTGTTTTGTTTCTAGTAGCAAATTTTAACCGTCGCTAAAAATTTTTAAATATATTTAGAATGATATTTTTGCTTCTTTCTGAATTAAATCGAAGTTTAAAATCATCAGATACATTAAGAAATGCTATAAAACTGAAGCTGTAAAACATTTTCTTTTAAGTTTTCCAGCGTATGCTAATAAGTAAAAAGTGGTATGTCCAATAAAATCCAGCAAATAACATTTATATTTTAACAACTGCAGTCTAAAGAAAGGATAAAAATCATTTTATTACAATATTTTTTGGTTACTTTACGTGAAAAAATCAATTCTTTTTCTACGAAAATCGGATGTAATAAACCTGACATCCATTCTGTTTTGTTTCTTGTAGGAATTTTTACCTGTTGCTAAAATTGTTGAAATATATTTATAAGGAAATATTTGCTACTTTTTGAAGTAAATTGTAGTTCAAGACTATATGATACATAAAGAAATGCTACAAAACATATGCTGTAAAACATTTTCTTTCAAGATTTAAAGCGTATACTAAGAAATAAAAAGTKTTACGTTCAATAAAATCAAGCAAATAAAATTTATATTTCAACAACTACTGTCTTAATAAAAGAAAAAAATC
>NW_014571794.1:0-1715 GCF_001313835.1 Polistes canadensis
AGCAACATTAGCTACAGGAAAGGAACGCCCTCATCCCATTTCTTAGCAGAAATGGTACGGGCGGATAGGACAAGAACTACAGTAGCTTCAGTTACAGTAGCTGCATTAAAGACTAGTAAGCTAAGTTTATATTCTATTTGTTTAGCTCCTATCTTTAATTTCCTTAAATTAATTGAAAAGAGCAAGAATACAATTTAATTGAAAAGATCAAGAATATAATTTAATTCAAAAGATCAAGAATAACATTAAATTAATTCAAAAGAGCAAGAATATAATTTAATTCAAAAGAGCAAGAATATAATTAGCTGCTTTGAATACAATAGTAGGTTTTAAAGCAACAAAAGACAAGAAAGACAATAGCTTCATTAAGGTCCCCTTACTCTATTCCCCTCCTAAGGTCCGGGAATAGAACGGGGTTAAATAGCAACATTAGCTACAGTAAAAGAGTAAAAGCTATTTCATATTCTATTTCATAAGCTATTTCCTTTACTCCCCATTATCTAAAGCTTTTTTTTTAACTAGCTTTTAGTTTAGCGCTCCGCTCTCGAAGCTTAGTCTAAAGCAATCCGACCGAAAGCACTGGCTTAACGACGGGGTATGACCCCTCCCCCTTCAATGTCCTTACAGTCCATTTACGGGGCGCATCGGGCATACGCTCTACGAGCTAGAACCCGCTGTCCACTTTTGTCTGTCGGCCAAAAGTGTCTCGCTCTCAGTGCTTTGGGTCGGATTGCTTTCTCCCTCGCTTCTATCGCTCTAATTCTCAGGATTCTCATTCTGTTATCGGCCTTCTCCGATGTACCCTACTTCCGACAAGCTTCAGTAGGTTCCATCTCCAAAGCCCTCATCTGTGTTTACGTTTTTCTTCCTAGTTCTTTTTTTTACCAGGTTTCCTTTTTATGTTGGATTTTCTTGTTTTTTGAAATATCGTAAGTGACTGTTGAACACCGCAGTGGTTACAGTGATGAATTGATAAATCCTGGGAATTGGCATCATGAGGGCCTACTAGTGGCTTGGGATGGGTTCAACCCATCTGTTCCAATTTCAAAGTTTATGAATGAAACTGTCAATCACTGTTCCTCCAACCTCCCAAGGGGAGGACTCATAGGGTACAAGAAGGCAGCAGTTGGTTGCGAGTTGGATGGATCATGAGGGCTTACGCCTGGGATGAGTTCGACTCATCTGTTCCTATAAACCAATGTAGCTTCCGTTGGGTGATAGATTGCTATACTCCGAATCTCTACAATCTTCCCTAACACGCCAAAAAGCGACGCCGGCTCCATACCTCTAAATATCGGATTTCTGAACTGCACGGTCTCTTCCTTCGGTCGAGCCTATTTGTTTGTTTCAGAAATCCGGTAGAGGGTGGTGAGGTAGAGCAAAGGCCCTCGTTCTACGTTCTACTTGGAGCTGCCTTATATGGATATTAGTAATATCCGAATGTTGCTCCAAGCTAGCCTTATTTACACCTAAAAAGAGTTTTAAAGGCTAAATAAGAGGCCTATAACTGTAGTTAAAGCATATAGCAATAGGGAAGTACTATAGCTTGTTAAAAGGCATTTATGTGTACTAACAATTAAGAAGTAAATCCTAGCTACAAGAACTAACTACAAAAACAAGAGCAACATTAGCTACAGGAAAGGAACGCCCTCATCCCATTTCTTAGCAGAAATGGTACGGGCGGATAGGACAAGAACTACAGTAGCTTCAGTTAC
>NW_014571795.1:0-1654 GCF_001313835.1 Polistes canadensis
CAACGTGATGTAGTAGGTATCCTCCATCAATAATGTAAGTAGCGTTTGTACGATCAACCTCAGTATTGACTGATTAAAAGCAAATGTAAATTGCTGACTTTGTTGTTTTACGCATTCCACCAGCATCGAAAAGTGATAAGGGGTAAGGGGCTAATTCATACTCAAAAAGAACGCGCTAAGTACACTACCTCACTGGTGGTGCGGAAATGTGTGCATATCATGTATAATGTGACTATTAGAATGGCGATATCTCAGGAATGGGAACTCTTAGGAAAGAAATCGTTAAAACCATTTTTGTTGAGAATTTTAAAATCTACAACTTGGGCTTAAAGTTATTTTTATAAAACTTACGGTTTTTAAGCAAAATCCAAAAAATCAAAAATTTCGACATTTGACCTTCAATAACTTTTAACGCACATATAGAATCGATAGGAACTTTTCAGACTTTATTTGTAATGGTAAGCTACAGCTTTCCACCAAAATTTAGCTTTTCGGCAATTTTTGTAACTTTACCACTCTTTTTATGTCTAAATTAACCGGACTAAAAATGATTTTTTCCCTTCCTTCGACTGCAGTTGTCGAAAAGTAGAAGATATTACCTAAAATTTATTAGACATAACACTTTTTACTTATTAGTATACGCTTTAAAACTTGAAAGAAAATGTTTTATAGGTTTTGCTATATAGCATTTTTTTATGTACCTGATAGTTTTTAACTATTATTTAATTTATAAAGCAGCAAAAATTTTTCCCAAATATATTGAAAAATGTATAGTGACAGTAAAATGTGCTATTAGTAACATGACAGAATAGATGTCAGGTTTACTACAATCGAGTTTTCATCGAAAGATTACAGAATTATACACGTAAAATAGGCAAAAAAAGTCGTAGGACAATGATTTTTTTTTTTTTTTTCGACTGCAGTAGTTTAAAATCAAATGATATTTGCTAGAATTTATTAAACATAAAATTTTCTACTTATTAGTATTTACTTTAAAACTTGAAAGAAAATGTTTTATAGTTTTTGTTATGTAGCACTTTTTTAGAAAATTTATAGTTTCTTGCTACGATTTAATCTGGAAAGTAGCAAAAATTTCTTTTTAACTATATTAAGAGTTTTTTTGCGAAGGTAAATATGTAATATTAAAAAATAAACAGAATAGATGTTTGGTTGACTACAATCGTATTTTGTCAAAAAAAAATTTAATTGTACAGGTAAAGTAACCAAAAATAGTTTTAATAGAATGATTTTTTCTCTTTCTTTGACTGCAGTAGTTAAAAAGTAAATGATATTTGCTAGAATTTATTGGACTAAACACTTTTTATTTGTAAGTTTACGCTTTAAAGCTGGGCAGAAAACGTTTCATAGCTTCGATAAAAAATCACATTTTTAAATTTGTTATATTTTTAACTACAGTATAATCCATAATGTAGCGAAAATTGCTTTTTAAATATATTAAATTTTTTTAGTGAAGGTACATATTTGCTATTAGAAACTAAACAGAATAGATGTTTGGTTGACTACAATAGGATTTTGTCGAAAACCAAATTTAATTTTACACGTAAAGTAGCGAAAAAAAGTTTTTATAGAATGATTTTTTCTCTTCGACTGCAGTAGTTGAAAATTAAATAATATCAGCTAAAATTTATGGGAC
>NW_014571796.1:0-1665 GCF_001313835.1 Polistes canadensis
GTATCTTGAAAAAGACTTCTCTTGTTTAACGTATAAAAGAGACAAATCTTAAAGAGTTGTCTGAGGCTTTCTTAGAGGAAGAGAGACCCTTAGGCACAAAACGTATAAGTATGTATTATTAAAAAGAGGTAATTATTATTAAGTTAATATTTTCGAGTGAATAGTTTCGAAGTTGCCGGTAGACTGACTGCGAGGAGTCTCTAAGCTCCCCACGTCGAGCCCCGTACGGCCGTGTGGGAGGTACCCCTACTCGCGCTAGGTGCCTCCCCCACTACCAACCATCACCAACTCGTGAGAAAGGAATCTGCTGACCTTTCAGTCCTGCACGTGCGAATAAATATTAGTTACCATCAAGCGCTAAACCRCAGCGTCAGCTGGGAATGGAATTGTTCTTTAGAAAAATATCAGTTACTATCATGCGCGAATTCTCCGAAGAGAGGATGGTGTTACGTTACTATCAGTTAGAGATTCTCGGAACTACACGTGCGTTTTATACTTAAGCTAACAGATTTCCTTTCATTGCACGTGTGCCCTTATCACGACCATGGAATTCCCATGTGCAAGCTAACATTATTACCTTTTATTAAATGTTATTAATTATTTATTAATAATTATTAGGAATAATTGTCAAGGTTTATCCTTGATTAAAAAAAAAAGAAATAAGATTTATAATAATGTTATCCGCAGCAATTATTCAACTAAAGACAAGTGCCAATAATAATTGTTATACAAACAAAATGTTGAACAATAAGTGTTGGTAATATGGGAGCCCGAAGTCGGTAATACCGACTCCCAAAAGATCGTTTACCGACTTCTGCCGTCGGTAAGGCAGACCTCCCTATGAACGACCATTGACATACGCTCTATTATTACCGTATGTCGTCAAAAAATGATAATTATCGATGGTCGTTCATAAGAGCGAACAATAAAAATAGCCTTTACAGCGAGTACAATAAAATTATCCTAGTAATCGTAAATTGAAATAATGTAAAATAGAAAAATAGTGTAGAATATAATAATAAGGTAATGTAAAAACGAATTTACAATAAATATAATATAAAGTTAATTACCCTACGGTTACCTGTTATACAATGATAAATTATCTTAGTAATGGTATCGTAACCACGCGCAAATGTTAATAATATAATGTAATAATATTAATAATAATGTAATAAATGTTAATAATTTAATATAATGTTATTATTAAAATATGTAACTGACAAAAATTTTAAAAATTTTATAATTATGACAGGAGGACAAATCACAACCCTCTGGGTAGTACGTTCGGTACACCAAACCGTCACTAGGACGTGACATAGCATAACTTTATGTATCTAACAGTTCTGAACTACGGTTTAATTCAGAAAGTAGCAAAAATTTCTTTTTAAATATATTAAATCATTTTTGTGAAGGTAAAAATTTGCTATTAGAAACAAGACAGAATGGATGTCAAGTTGAATTCAATCGAGTTTCGTTAAAAAAAAATTGAATTCTTCACGTTAAGTAACCAAAAAATGTTGTAATGAAATGATTTTTTTCCTTTTTTTATACTGCAGTTGTTAAAATATAAATTCTTTTTGCTTGATTTTATTGAAAGTAACACTTTTTATTAGTTAGTATACGCTTTAAAACTTAAAAGAAAACGTTTTACAGCTTTTTTATATA
>NW_014571797.1:0-1631 GCF_001313835.1 Polistes canadensis
GTTACGTTCAATAAAATCCAGCAAACAACATTTATAATTCCACAACTGCAGTTCAAAAAAAGGAAAAAAATCATTTTATTACATAATTTTTTGGTTACTTAACGTGAAGAACTCAATTCTTTTTAAACGAAACTCGATTGAAGTAAACCTGATGTCCATTCTGTCTTGTTTCTAATAGCACATTTTCACCATCACAAAAAAAATTTAATACATTTATACAGAAATTTTTACTTCTTTCTGAATTAGACTGTAGTTTAAAACTATTAGATACATAAAGAAATGCTACATAACAAAAGCTGTACAACGTTTTCTGCCAAGTTTTAAAGCGAATACTAACAAATAAAAAGTGTTACGTCAAATAAAATCCAGCAAATAACATTTATATTTCTACAACTGCAGTCCAAAAAAAGGGAAAAAATCATTCTATTACAACATTTTTTGTTTACTTTGTGTGAAGAACTCAATTATTTTCAACGAAAATCAATTATAATAAACCTGACATCAATTCTCTTTTGTTTCTAGTAGCTCAGTTTAACCGTCGCTAAAAATATTCAAATATATTTAAAAAGGAATTTTTGCTACTTTCTGAATTAAACCTTAGTTCAGAACTATCAGATACATAAAGAAATACTATATAACAGCAGCTGTTAAACGTTTTCTTTTAAGTTTGAAAGCGTATACTAACAAATAAACAGTGTTACGTTCAATAAAATCCGGCAAAAACCATTTACAATTAAACAATTCCAGTTAAAAAAAAGGAAAAAAATTATTTTATTACATAATTTTTAGGTTACTTAACGTGAAGAATTAAATTATTTTCAACAAAATTTGATTGTAGTAAACCTGACATTTAATCTGTTATGTTTCTTGTAGCTAATTTTAACCGTCGCTAAAAATGTTAAGGTATAATTAAAAAGAAATTTTTGCTACATTCTGATTTAAACCGTAGTTCAAAACTAGCATATACATAAAGATATGCTATATAACAAAAGCTGTAAAACGTTTTCTTTCTAGTTTTAAACCGTATACTAACAAATAAAAATTGTAATATCTAATAAAATCAAGCCAATAACATTCATATTTTAACAACTGCAGTCCAAGAAAAAGGAAAAAAATTATTTAATTACAACATTTTTTGGTTACTTAACGTGAAGAACTCAATTTTTTTTCAACGAAACTCGATTGTAATAAACCTGACATCCATTCTGTTTCGTTTCTAGTAGCACATTTTAACCGTCGCTTAAAATATATAAATATATTTAAAAAGAAATTTTTGCAACTTTCAGAATAAAACCTTAGTTCTAAACTATTAGATACATAAAGTGTTCGAAAATTGCGCCCCTCAGACTAGATAGCAACACATCTCAGCTAGTATGATTAATGCGCTGTCTGTTGTCGCTAAGAAAAAGACATATCGATTGTTCTTATTGATCAAGGGATCACGCCACTTGACCCGTTAATAGGTCATTGGCCCTCTGTGTCGTCATCCTCTGCGTGTTAATTTCTTATTGATTGATTGTCATCTCTTCCTAGCGTGGAACTCGCTCATTGGTCTATTGTCTTTTTTCCACTTCCGCTCTGTTCCTCGAATTGAACCGAAAAGTGGCGTGGTCCATTTCATTATATCTTAC